>NC_053494.1:200170997-200415997 GCF_905171775.1 Rana temporaria | reverse complement strand
TTTACGTAAGGCAATTCCCGGCGTAAAGTTAGTCGAACAAATAGCTGGCCTAGTCAATGTTAAGTATGGCCGCCGTTCCCGCTTCGAAATTTGAAAAATGTACGTTGTTTGCGTAAGTCGTCCGTGAATGGGGCTGGACGTAATTTACGTTCACGTCGAAACCAATACGTCCTTGCGGCGTACTTTGGAGAAATGCATACTGGGATATGTCCACGGACGGCGCATGCGCCGTTCGTAAAAAACGTCAATCACGTCGGGTCACGAGTAATTTACATAAAACACGCCCCCCTCATCCTCATTTGAATTAGGCGCGCTTAGGCCGGCCCCATTTACGCTACGCCGCCGTAACTTAGGAGGCAAGTGCTTTGTGAATACAGCACCTGCGTCTCCACAACCTTCTCCAGCTCATACATTTTGATGGAACACTCTTTTAATAGCCATGCCCAGTATTGGCGTACTCACCAGGGACTGGTCCAGGCTGTGGATGTTGTTGTTGCTTAAGTTGAGCGTGTGCAGTTCCAACCAGGGTAGGGCTGAACTCAGATCCCCACCACAGGAAGAGATTACCTCCTGCCAAGTGATACAAAGATACACAATATGTATTAAAGAGTAAATTCTGGGAAGCAATCGATGTAAAAAACACCATCAAGGAAACACTGCATCAGTGCCAAAAACAGAAAGTCCATTTGGCTTATTCTAATCTGATGCTGCAAGAGTTCAGAGGTCATCTAACAGGGTCAGCAAGCATATATGGAAACCTGCGCTATGTAGCTCTCTCCATCTCAGTTTTCTGCACACAGTTAATGTTTGCACTACTCAGTGACCCACAGGGGGGGAATATGCACATCTAAAGGGATGCCAGGGATGTGTTCTTTCATATAACACTCAGAATCAGACCAGGGGAAAACAGGAGCATGTGTAGAGAGAGTGGCAATGCTAAAGATGGAGAATTGGTTGGAACAGCATTGCCACTCTGAATAAGTTGAAAGAAACTACAGGATCAACCAGGTATTCACCATTTAAGAATATAGTAATGAAAGAAATGTCGAGCACATAGTAAGAGCAAATGATTTAGGAGCCAATGACAAAAAATAAAATAAAAGCTTGGTTTAGATATCTTAAAGGACTACTAGAAGGGAAAATAAATAAATAAAACCAGACTTGCACGTATATTTAAATTTATCCCAGAGACAGTGTGCCCCCCACTTACCTCTATGCTGGTGACACATTCTGAGAAGATGAGTACCTCCAGCTGTGAGTAAACCCCTCGCAGCCCCCTCAGGCAGTGTGGGGGGAGACATCTTACCTGCAATACAAGATAATAATCAGCACTTGGCTAATGACAATCAAGCTCAGTGGCTCCTACATTTTTTATCTTGATCATTTCCCTTTAAAGCTCATCTCTGGGCAAAAAGAAATGCGATTACCGTATTTATTGGGGTATACCGCGTGCCGGCGTATAACGCGCACCCCAAACCTTAGAAAGGTAGTTTAATCATAGGAATCATGACGGTGTCAGACCATGCACCAATCTCTATGAAAATTAAACTGTCCACACAAAGGAGACAGAGGCCGGTGTGGCGCCTGGATGATAGCCTGATACGCGATGAAGGAGGGGCAAGTAGGGTGGAGGAGGAATTAAAACAATTCTTCCTCATCAATGATACAGAAGGGATAACCAGCGCAACCCTTTGGGAGACACACAAAGCCTACATCAGAGGAATTTTAATCGCGGAGGGCGTTAAAAAAAAAAAAGAGAGGATAAGTAAAGCTAACTCCCTGACTAAAGAGATAGAGACCCTAGAACGCGAACATAAAGTGCAGGGATTAAAAGAAACATATCTTAACTTAACTATAAAGAGAGACGCACTCAAGGAGATCATGGAACAGGAAGCGAGATATAAACTTAACTGTATCTCCAAAGAGAGATACGTATGGGGTAACAAACCAAGCAAGCTACTAGCTAAAATGGCTCAAAAAAAGAAAGCTAGAAACTATATCGAAAAAATAAAAAGGAAAGACGGGAACATGGTATATGCAAATAGAGAAATAGCGGATACATTTAAAAACTATTATGAGGAACTCTACACATTAAAAAATCCAGGGTGGCAGGCAGGGGAAAGGGAGGGGAAGATCCGAGATTTCCTGGACAGGGCAGGACTTCCTAGTCTTGAGGAGATGGAAAGGTTAAACATGGACCGCCCCATATCCGAAAAAGAAATAAAAGAAGCTCTAAATACCACCATGGGGGGTAAAAGCCCGGGGCCGGATGGGTTTTCCTCCCAGTATTATAAGAGATTTAGCAACATTTTGACTCCAAGGATGTGCAAATACTTCAATGGGCTAGGGTCTGAATATGAATTCAGCAGGGAAGCTATTGCGGCTACGGTTGCAATAATTTTGAAGGAAGGGAAAGATAGCTCTCTCTGTTCGGCATACAGACCTATTTCTCTGTTAAATACAGACACTAAGCTCTTTGCCAAGATTCTTGCGGGGCGACTCAAAGGGGCAATGCACGTTTTGATTCACCCCGATCAGGTAGGCTTTGTGCCCAACAGAGAGGGCAAAGATAATAGTCTAAGGGCAATTCTCCTGCTACAGACCATAAGGCAGAATGAGCCCCCAGGTCTTTTCCTGTCAGTGGATGCTGAAAAAGCTTTTGACAGGGTGGACTGGGGGCTCATGATGGAGACTCTTAACGCCATGGGAATAGGAAAAAGGATGTCCCGCTGGATTAAAACACTCTACCACCACCCTACAGCAAAAATAAAAATTAATGGAACACTATCAGACCCCTTCGAGATGAAAAACGGGACAAGGCAGGGCTGTCCCCTGTCCCCCCTTCTTTTCATTCTTTCGTTAGAGCCTCTGCTGTCTACCATACGTAACGACCCCGATATTAATGGAGTCAGAGTAGAAGGGGAGGAACATAAGCTTTCGCCGATGATATTTTGTTTTACCTAACCAACCCGGCTAAATCTATCCCAAAGCTCTCCAAAGTGTTGCAACAATATGGTGCCATCTCAAATTTTAAAATTAACGAAACGAAATCTGAAATTCTGAATATTAATTTAAACAAGAAGGAGGCGGGTCGGGTCAAGGAGATCTGCGTGTTCCCCTGGACAAAAGAATTAAAGTATCTAGGAGTTAAATTGGCCAATACAGCCCAAAAGATGTATAAAATAAATTACGTTCCCTTACTAAATGAGATCAAGAGAGAATTAAAAAAAACGGTTAATAAACCTATATCATGGATCGGACGCATTAATATGCTGAAGATGGTTGTAGTCCCAAAAATTCTTTATAAATTTTTATTACTCCCCATAGCCCTTCCTCAGCAATGTTTGAGAATCCTTAATTCTTTGTTACTAAACTACGTCTGGAAAAACAAGAAGCATAGAATATCCCTCTCCATCCTAAAACAGGGTAAACCACTTGGTGGTCTGGCAGTCCCGGATATCAAAAGTTATTATAAGGCGGCGGTTTTAGCACGGGCGGTAGAATGGGCACGGGACAGGAGGGACAAAAGGTGGGTACAAATTGAGAAAGCACTAACTAGTAAATATTTGAATAATATTATTTGGATCCCTGCACACCACAGAGCACTAGACCACAAAACACTTGATTTAACACGGGACACTTTAAGAATGTGGGATAAGACCCTGACACAAATAGAGGGTAAATTTAATTCCCCACTAATGAACCTAAAGGAAAATCCTTTTTTTGCACCAGGGGAAAACAAAATTGGGGGGAATTGGATTAAGGCAGACACGGTTCACTTAGGGGACATTATTAAGGAGGGAGAGATAATGACCTATGAAGACTTGAGATCCAAAACGGATTTCTGGAACTTGGATAGGTGGCATTACTCCCAGTTGCATCACTTTGTAAGGAACCTCCCCCGCCCACTGCGGACGGAGGCGGAGCTAACTCCACTCGAGAAGATTTGTAAATCTAAGAATAGTAAGGGCACTATCACTAAATTATATGGATTATTGGTAAAGATAGGTTCACGGAGCGAAGCACCCTTTATAGGTAAATGGGAAAGAGAGTTAGGAACCACAAGAGGGTCAAACAGTTTTAAGAGGATTATGCACCTTACCCATTCATCCGCAATCGACGTACGAACTGCCGAAACAAATTATAAGTGTATCTCAGGGTGGTATATTACCCCGGACAAAGCAAATAAATACAAAGCAGATCAGACCGCAGAATGTTGGCGGGGCTGCCCAGAAAGAGGCACGATGGCCCACCTTTGGTGGTTATGCCCAAAAATACAAACTTACTGGGACATAATTCTGAGTCAAATTAAAGTTATTACGGGCGAAGATTTAAAGAAAGACCCCTGGGTCGTTCTCTTCCATTGCAGCCAGGAGGGGAAAAGAAAATACAAGCAGTCTTTACTTCCTCATCTTTTAAACGCCGCCAAGAAACTTATACCCAAAAAGTGGCAGGAGACGGAAAGTCCACACGTATGGAACTGGATAGACGAAGTGGAGGAAACGTACAGGCTGGAAGAGTTAAAGGACAGCCACCTAGAGACGACTGGCGGACTTAGGAAGAAATGGGAAAAATGGAGGGAATACAAAAAAACATGGAGTTATGCAGAAAGAATTAGGGCACGCTAACTAATAAGCCATATGTGAGCCACATGGTTATAATAATGTCCCTGGCTATGGTCATTTTCTAGAGCGAGTCATATACTACTTTTGATCGATGAACATCTGAGACTGGTTTTTACGAAGGAAAAGTTAGGAGATTCCTGGGAGCCAAGAGGGGGGGGGGTGGGGAGTCAAAAAAAAAAATCAAAAAAAAAAAAAAAAGAAAGGTAGTTTAAGGAAAAAAAAGAAAACTTACATTTTTGCCCTGCGTCCATCGGCGGCCATGTCTGTCGTCCATCGGCGGCCTTGCGCGGCCTCCATCCAGCGTGTCTGTCTGCGAGTCCATCCGCACCTTGCCCGGGGGTGATGGCAGGGTGTTTATTTTTTAACTTGGCGCCGAGATCGAGAGGAGGCGGATTTCATGTGTGTTCGGCTCCTCTCGCATGGCTGCGGGCGGGGCCGATCCTAGCCGAGTGCGCAGTACGCTCGACTCGGCTCTAGGCTGCCATGTACTTTTGACACAGAGACAGCGGGGATCGGCGTATATCGCGCACCCACGATTTTCCCCTAATTTTAAGGGGAACAAAGTGCGCAGTATATGCTGATAAATACGGTATATATTCAGCTCAGCTATTCTCAACCGGGGTTCTTTGTAATCCTAGGGGTTTCCCAGGGGTTCCTGAGGGCTCCTTGAGCTGTGCCCGATCGGCCTACAATCGGATAGTGCCTGCATAGTTTCAGGGTAAGTGACATTTGGCAGAGCCAACCGAATGATACCAATGCTCTTTTTAGCAACCTGTAAGGGTGGCATTCTGACCTGCAATGTAAGAAAGAAAGAAAGAAAGAAAGAAAGAAAGAAAGAAAGAAAGAAAGAAAGAAAGAAAGAAAGAAAGAAAGAAAGAAAGAAAGAAAGAAAGAAAGAAAGAAAGAAAGAAAGAAAGAAAGAAAGAAAGAAAGAAAGAAAAGAAAGAAAAGAAAGAAAGAAAGAGAAAAAGAGAAAAAGAAAGAAAGAAAAGAAAAAGGAAAAGAAAAGAAAAAAGTAAAAGAAAAGAAAGAAACAATTTTTTTTTATTAAAATACACACACACACACACACACACACACACACTAATATTTTATTTATATAAAATAAATATTTATATTTATTAATTAGTGTATGATCCTATGTCAGCTCTCGGCAATGGCTGGAATGCCTAGGAGTGGTGACTAATGCTGCGTACACACGATAGGTTAGTCTGATGGATCGTTTTCATCAGACCAAACCGATCGTGTGTGGGCCACATCAGTTATTTATCCATAGGTTAAAAAAATAGGAACTTGTTTTAAAATTATCTGATGGATAAACAAGAGAAAAAAAAAACGATCGTCTGTGGGTACGTCCATCGGTTAAAAATCCACACATGCTCAGAATCAAGTCGACGCATGCTCGGAAGCATTGAACTTAGTTTTTTTCAGCACGTCGTCGTGTTTTACGTCACCGCGTTCTGACACGATCGTTTTTTTTAACGGATGGTGTGTAGGCGCGACTGACCATCAGTCAGCTTCATCGGATAACTGATGGAAAAATCCATCAGACCGTTTTCATCAGACTAACCTATCGTGTGTACAGGGCAATAGGCTCTCTGTGGTCCATCCTTTGTCGGTGATTTCCCCAAACCCCCCCCTCAAGCTCTCGCTGGTTGACACAAGGGAGCCGGATCATGTAACCAGAGCTGGCTGAAAATAGGTATATACATATTTTTTACACAGGTTAGTCAGCATAGGCGACTATATATTATATATATATATATATATATATATATATATATATATATATATATATAAAAAGACTAGTTAGGTTGAGGCTGGAATTCGGCTTTAACTGAAATTGGTGATTTTCAACCATTTCTGAGAACCGTATATATTTTACCAACATGAATGCATTGCAAAATCCTGCAAATAGAAATCTAGTTTTTCTGGTTTTCTTTGGAAGGATGAAGGAATGATCATAGGAAACACTCACCTCTAAACATTTTAAGGACTTAAATGGAAAAATATTCACATCACACTGTTGGGGACATTCTGCAGGGTGGATAAGCTGGAAGGAAAAATAAAAAAAATAAACAAAAAATAATTCACAAATCATTTCCACTGGCATGCAACAGGAATAAAACACATTCTTAAGTGGTTAAGCGCACCAAGAAAAAAAAAAATCACACTTATACGATGTGGGAAACGCAGCGAATCCTGTGCGTTTTCCGCATCGAATTGCAATCACAAGGTGTTCACGTGGTCTGCTGCGGGTGTCAATGTTATCTTAACGACACCTGGAAACAGATCACAGAACGCAGTGCGATTGCCAGAATAGCATTGCATGGGTGGGAAGGTTCTGCACCATTTTGGTGCGGATGCGATTTCAGCCATACAAAATGTAATGCGGTGTGACTCCTGCGCGAATCGCATGCAGTTTCTGCATCGCACGAGTGTGAACCTAGGCTTACAGAAATAACTCTGTATACCCCTCCGGTCTTGGCTGTACTTGCCTCCTGTGGGTGATGAGTGGTCAGTGATTTAAAAAAAAATCACCAATCTCTTCATTCTCTAGAACTTACGGAACGGATCAGATCGGCTGGCACTGACCAATCAGAAGTGCCCTGACCTGTCCCAGAAGCCCTGCAGAATGAAGAGGGAGAACAGCGGGGATTTTGGGACTGCAACATCAGATGTGTGGACACACGAGTAAAGCGGTTAACAAGCATTTTTAAAGACGAGAAACTTTTTTTTAAATCCTTTAAATCAGTTTGCAAGTGTTGTCTCACAACACGAGCAGGATTCAAGCCACAGCGGTGTGCAGTACCACGTTTGGCCTGAGGTGGGGGGGGGGGGGCACCAAAGTCATATGGAAATGCTCGGAAAGACTCAGAAATACACCGTTCCCAAGCCTTTTCGAGGTTTGCCGAGCTGTCCTCGGGCCTTTCCCTGCGTTTCCGAGGCTCTCTGGCGCCCCCCAACTCTGGCCACATGCGGTATTGCATGCGATTAAAGTCAATGTGGAACAAAACCAGGGGATAAAACCAGAAGAAAGGAAAGCCTCCCATAGTGCTGAACTACAGAACACCTCTCTCAAGGATATGAAGTATTTTCCTGTACTTTTTTATAGACAGATATATATATTTTTTTAAGTGAACCATGTTTTTACCTTCAGACCTGGCGTTTTCTGCACGAGATCGAGCACAAACTGTGAGCCCAGAACGGCACCGCTATCCGTAGGGTGGGCCGGAAGTGCCTGGAACCCGGATCCTGGGCCCCGTGGGAAGAGCTGCTCAAACAGGCGGGTGACAACTTGCAGGCTTGGGGTGAGAAGGGTCAGGCTGTGGCTCCCGTCCAGCACACCGTCCCCTGAAACAAAAAACAGATGATATCAGATCTTTAGCACAGCACTGCACCATGTACCCAACAATCAATCAGTGTAAGGGGAAGTAACCCACACCCACCTATAGGAATTATTCTACTAAAGCCAACCTCAGACCTTCCCTTCAGTCTTGGCACAGTTGTTTAAGCTCCTCTCTTGTACTGACACTTCACTGCACACTGTGCATTAGAAGTTACAAGTCAATAAAAATTGCCTTATTGCCTGGCTGGAGGATTCCCAATATCCTCTAGCCCAGGAGTCTCCACACTTTCTAAACAAAGGACCAGTTTACTGTCCTTCAGACTTTAGGGGGGTCGTTGGGAGGAATGGTGTCCCATTGTTGGGAGTCATTGGGAGGAATGGTGTCCCATTGTTGGGAGTCATTGGGAGGAATGGTGTCCCATTGTTGGGAGTCATTGGGAGGAATGGTGTCCCATTGTTGGGAGTCATTGGGAGGAATGGTGTCCCATTGTTGGGAGTCATTGGGAGGAATGGTGTCCCATTGTTGGGAGTCATTGGGAGGAATGGTGTCCCATTGTTGGGAGTCATTGGGAGGAATGGTGTCCCATTGTTGGGAGTCAATGGGAGGAATGGTGTCCCATTGTTGGGAGTCAATGGGAGGAATGGTGTCCCATTGTTGGGGGGGGGGGGGTCATTGGGAGGAATGGTGTCCCATTGTTGGGGGGGGGGGTCATTGGGAGGAATGGTGTCCCATTGTTTGGGGGTCATTGGCAGAAATGGTGTGCCATTGTTGGGGGGTCATTGGCAGAAATGGTGTGCCATTGTTGGGGGGTCATTGGCAGAAATGGTGTGCCATTGTTGGGGGGTCATTGGGAGGAACCTTTAGGCAGGTAAAGGACCCGGCCAGTTTTTGCGATTCGGCACTGCGTCGCTTTAACTGACAATTGCACGGTCGTGCGAAGTGGCTCCCAAACAAAATTGGCGTCCTTTTTTCCCCACAAATAGAGCTTTCTTTTGGTGGTATTTGATCACCTCTGCGGTTTTTATTTTTTCTAACAAACTAGAGCAGGGATCCTCAAACTACGGCCCTCCAGCTGTTGCGGAACCACACTTCCCATGAGGCATTGTAAAGCTCTGACATTCAGAGACATGACTAGGCATGATGGGAATTGTAGTTCCTGAACACCTGGAGGGCCGTAGTTTGAAGACCCATGCCCTAGAGAATAAAATGGCGGTCATTCCAATACTTTGTCACACCATATTTGAAAAAAAAATACACTTTTTTGAAAAAAAAACACAACAGTAAAGTTAGCCCAATTTATTTTTAGATTGTGAAAGGTGTTATGCCGAGTAAATTAATAGCCAACATAGCACGCTTGCAAAATTGCGCTCGCTTGTGGAATGGCGAGAAACTTTTATCCTTAAAAATCTCCATAAGGTTGCCATGGTGGGGAGACACTTATTAATGGGTTCAAGCCTCTGCTGATGCGGAGGAGTAGTGCTGATGTAAGAATGTCGGCTCCACTCTGCATCCTTACATTGGGAGGTAGGTTCATGACACCCTGCACCCCTGGTATATAGGCCTCGTCATTCAACCCAGAAGATGCCTGAGGGCATCTAGTGGCAGAAAGGCTAAACTGCAGTGGGCAGCAGTGTAGTGGATGTTAGTTTTGCAGCGTGTGTATGTAAGAAACCCAAAAGGAAATTACCAGCAAAAACAAGGGAGTCTGGCACTGGGCTTTAAAACCACCCCGCTTCATAATGCTCACCCTCTGCTTCTTCCCCCCCATCTCAATACCATGGTATCAGTGCTTGGTGGGAGCTGGGACGGCACCCTTCTGTCGCGTCATAGTGCTTGAGCCTATTGACTAGACACAAGTGCCATCATAGAAGGGGGCCCATGTGCTACTTCCACTCTGAAGTACCAGGTATTTGGTGCCAGCAGCTATAGAAGAACGATTGATCCAAGAGCGGAAAGTACTTTTGTCGATGGTCCGGAGCTGGAATCCTTTACTAGTATAATCTATGTTTAGATACCATACTGGGTCCTTAGGCACAGGGAACGCTCGTACTCACCATGGTCCTGCAGAATATGAGCAAGAGCTTGAACCATTGACTCTAAATCCTCAGTCCTCATTGAGCGGAAGCTGGAAATGAGCAAAGAACAGAATTAGGATTCACAATGGAAAACGCTTTCTTCATATACTCATGTATAGGGTTGTCCCGATACCACTTTTTTAGGACTGAGTACAAGTACCGATACTTTTTTCAAGTACTCGCCGATACCGAATACCGATACTTTTTTTAAATGTGTCCCCAAATGCAGCCATGTCCCCCCACAGATGCAACCATGTCCCCCCACAGATGCAGCCATGTCCCCCCCACATATATGCAGCCATGTCCCCCCCACATATATGCAGCCATGTCCCCCCCACATATATGCAGCCATGTCCCCCCCACATATATGCAGCCATGTCCCCCCCACATATATGCAGCCATGTCCCCCCCACATATATGCAGCCATGTCCCCCCCACATATATGCAGCCATGTCCCCCCCACATATATGCAGCCATGTCCATCCACGTATGCAGCCATGTCCTCCCACGTATGCAGCCATGTCTCCCCATACCTAGATGCCGCCGCCTAGTTAATCAGCGTGCGGGGAACATTACAGCTTTCATTTGAATAGCTGTGTGTTCCCCGCCGCGCCGCGTATAGACACTCCCCCTTGCTCGGGAATGGACGGGTGATCTGCACCTTGATAGACAGATCACCCGTCCAATCCCGAGCAAGGGGGAGTGTCTATACGCGGCACAGAACAGACAGCTATTCAAATGAAAGCTGTAATGTTCCCCGCACGCTGATTAACTAGGCGGCGTTGCGGTATTCGGCGGCTTTAGTATCGGATCTGGCATCGGGGGCATTTGCGGGAGTACAAGTACTCCCGCAAATGCTCAGTATCGGTCCCGATACTGATACTGGTCTCGGGACAACCCTACTCATGTATGCATCCAACAGCCTTATATGGAAGTGCTTGTTCTGATTTTACTGAGCAGTGAGATCATTTTACATGTAACTGACTAAAAAAAGGTTACAGGCCTCTGCCAAGCAAATCTACCTATCAAAGCAAGGATGGTACACCGAGATCCAGGGTGGATATAAATCAATGATTAAAAAAAAAAACACCACACACACACATTTTTTGGGGGATTTTTTTTATCAAATTTATGTTAATAAAATATTTTTGGAGTAAAAGACAAATCGAAAGATAGTTTCATATTTACATTAATAATTTAGTTTATTCAGCATGCAGTGGAGCTTAGTTATGTAGCATGAGGGTGTATATTCTGCAATATAAAAAAAAAAAAATTGGTAAACTAATTTATTGAATCCAAGCTGAGATAACATGCACTGACTGCATTCACACAATTTCACAGTAACCGTGAGATACAACAAAAGTTCAGGAATACTTCTTTATCCCATTGTTGATTAAACTTATGTACATTACAAACCGTATAATTGAATCGGTTCCGATATCGCCGTTTTACTTACCTGACAGCTTATTATTCTAAATAGCAAATCTTCATTTTGTTTGCAAATATTAAAGATTCTAAACACTGTAGCTGCTGACTTTTAATAAGGACACTTAAAGGAGTTGTAAAGGAAAAATTGTTGTTTGCTGAAATGACTGTTTACAGGGTATAGAGACATAATAGTTAACTGATTCCTTTTAAAAATGATTAAAAATAGATAAAAATCAATCATATAATGTACCTGCAGTTTCAGTTTTGCATGTTTCCTGCTTCTCTGCTGCACAGAGCCAATACAGGGCAGTGATGGTTTGGAAAACGAAACGGATTGGTGCTGTGGGGTTTTAGACACACAGTAATCACACCTCCTTGATTAGTGACCACAGAGAGAAAGCTCCCATGACTTTTTTCATCAGGAAACAGACAACCAGGAAGTGTGGAGATCAGAGAAGGATTAGAGCAAAAACGAGCAATGAGGACATGAAACCAGGACTGCAGCAAGGTAAAGGAAGCAATTTAGCTAAAAAAAAAAAAAATCCTTTAGTGACCCTTTAACTGTCCTAGGCACCCGCGATGTCGCCCCACAACCCCCCCACGAGGCCGATCCCTCGATCCTGGCAGCTCCTGGCGCCACCATACTTACTGAGGGAAACAGACAGTGGAGCCTTGCGGCGTCACTGTCCGTTTCCTACTGCGCATGCGTGAGTCTCGCGCCGCTTTTGTGAATGGGCGGCTGCTTTCTGGGATACACACAGTTCCCAGAAGGCAGCGTGCCCCATTCTCCAGAAGACACCGCGAGGAGGAAGAAGACCTGCCGCGGACTATTCATTCAAGTCTGACTTTTCACACTCGGGCGGTGCGCTTACGGGTCGTTCCAAAAAGTCATGCAAGAAGTGGGTTGGGAGCGCTGTATTTAGTGCTCCCAAAATGCCCTGCCCATTGGAATGAATGGGCAGCGCATGAAATGCGATTAGAAAGCGCCGCAACACAGGAGTTTAACCCCTTTGGCCTAAAAGCACTGCTTAAAGCGGAGGTTCACCATAAAACACATCTATATACCATTACATCCAGCATACTTCCAACATCTACAGTATGCTTTTTTTTTGCCGTACATACCGTTTTATTGTTATTTTCCCCCCGGCTTCCGGGTTCTCGCTCCCGTGGAAGTTCCTATTCAGAGGTTAGATGATCGACATCTGGTGAAAAACTTCCCCTGGCGCATAAGGTGCGTCACAAGTTTTCCGAACTCAAGTCGGCTCTATATGGCGCCTGCGCAGTCAGCTCTACACGGCGGTATAGCGCCGTTTAGAGCCGACTCGCAGGTCGGCTACTTACGGAAAACTGGTGACGCGCCTTCTGCGCCAGGGGAAGTTTTTCACCAGATGTCAATCATCTAACCTCTGAATAGGAACGCCCACTCCCGCTGGAGCCAGAACCCGGAAGCCGGGGGGAAAACAACAATAAAAAACAGTATGTACGGCAAAAAAAAAAAAAACAGCATACTGTAGATGTCGGAAGTATGTTGGATGTAATGGTATATAATTGTTTTAGGGTGAACCTCCACTTTAAACAGCTGTAAAGCGCCACTAGAATGAGCGGCGCTTTACCACGAATGCGGCCAAAGCCCCAGTGTGAAAGGGGTCTTAGTTGACCTTTTATTTTTCATGAAATGGTGACCTTACCATTTGAGGCAAATTGCCTTGTTCTTGCATTGGGATTGTGTTGGGCAACACTGGCCTGTGCTACTGATGGTAATGATCGATCAACCTGGGTACATTCAGCCTGCTCATACAGCGGTGCTCATAAGTTTACATACCCTGGCAGAATTTATGATTTCTTGGCCATTTTTCAGAAAATATGAATGATAACACAAAAACATTTCTTTCACTCATGGTTAGTGTTTGGCTGAAGCCATGTGTTCAGCTGTGTTTGCTTTTTTTAAATCATAATCACAACAGAAACTACCCAAATGACCCTGATCAAAAGTTTACATACCCCAGTTCTTAATACCGTGTATTGCCCCCTTTAACATCAATGACAGCTTGAAGTCTTTTGTGGTATTTGTGGATGAGGCTCTTTATCTTCTCAGATGGTAAAGCTGCCCATTCCTCTTGGCAAAAATCCTCCAGTTCCTGTAAATTCTTGGGCTGTCTTGCATGAACGGCACGTTTGAGATCTCCCCAGAGGGGCTCAATGATATTGAGGTCAGGAGACTGAGATGGCCACTCCAGAACCTTCACTTTATTCTGCTGTAGCCAATGACAGGTGGACTTGGCCTTGTGTTTTGGATCATTGCCATGTTGGAATGTCCAAGTACGTACCATGTGCAGCTTCCTGGCTGATGAATGAAATGTTCTTCCAGTATTTGATAACATTCTGCATTCATCTTGCCATCAGAATTGACCAAATTTCCTGTGTCTATGTAGCTCACACATCCCCAAAACATCAGCGCTCCACCTCCGTGTTTCACAGTAGGAATGTTGGACCTTTCATCATAGGCCTTGTTGACTCTCCAAATGTAGCGTTTATGGTTGTGGCCAAAGAGCTAAATTTTGGTCTCATCACTACAAATGACTTTATGGCAGAAGGTTTGGAGTCTTGTCTCTGTGCTGTTTGGAGTATTGTAAGCGGGATACTTTGTGGCATTTGTGTAGTAATGACTTTCTTCTGGCGACTCGACCATGCAGCCCATCTTTCTTCAAGTGCCTCCTTATTGTGCATCTTGAAACACCCACACCACATGTTTTCAGAGAGTCCTGTATTTCACCTGAAGATATTTGTGGGTTTTTCTGTGCATCCTGAACAATTTTCCTGGAAGTTGTGGCTAAAATTTTAGTTGGTCTACCTGACCATGGTTTGGTTTCCACAGAACTCCTCATTTTACATTTCTTGATCAGAGTTTGAACACTGCTGATTGGCATTCTCAATTCCTTGGATATCTTTTTATATTCCTTTCCTGTTCTATACAGTTCAACTACCTTTTCCCGCAGATCCTTTAACAATTCTTCTGCTTTCCCCATGACTCAGAATCCAGAAACGTCAGTGCAGCACTGGAGGAAAGATGCAAGGGTCTGTCAACTCATTGACCTTTTATACACAAACACTAATTACAAGCAAACAGATCACAGGTGAGGATGGTTACCTTTAATAGCCATTCAAAACCTTGTGTGTCAACTTGTGTGCACTTTATCAGGCCAGGGTATGTAAACTTTTGATCAGGGTAATTTGGGTAGTTTCTGTTGCCATTATGATATAAAAAAAATAATAATAAACACAGTTGATTGATAACAAATGGCTTCAGCCAAACACTAACCATGAGTGAAAGAAATGTTTTTGTGTTATCATTCATATTCTCTGAAACATGGCCAAGAAATCATAAATCATAAAAGATTTGAATGGTCTATGGCCGGTGTCCTGTCGAGAAATGCCCCTTATCGAAAAATGCCTGGACGGAACTGTGCATGCGCAGAACGGAGCCATTGACAGGACACCAGCTTTAGAGAAGAGGAGGTCACTGGGTACAGACGGCGGCTAGACAATCTCTCCAACACTATCCTCCCTCCGACTCCCTCTGCATACACCATAGACATCTATGGTCGGGGGTCAGCTTACTTCTAGGAATGTCACCGAGTTTGTTGATTAGGAAGCACACAAAGCTTTATCACACAGATAACAATGGGCTCTGTTTTGTTAACACCAACTCATTAAAAAAAAATGCAGAAAAACAGAACTTTGCCTCCCTTAGCAAACACCTCATTTATCCAAGGAAGTGCTGAGGGATCAACTAGCTTTAGAAAGAAGACGAGCTTCTCCGACAATGAACTCAATACACTCAGATCACCTCCACAACCTGCTCAAAACTTCGAGGATCAAACCTTTTATGGGCCCATCACAACCTTAAAGAACCCAATACAATTCTGCCATATTTATTTAGAGCTTGCTCTCTTAATTTGGATATTTCTATACCTGTCCACATATTATGTAAAATGTTTCATTATATATCTCCTCCGGGTATTCTGTCCATCGCTGGCGCCAGGATCAGAAGTAGAGCCCCCCATCGCTGGCGACAGAAGGTGTAGTGCCCCCATCGCTGGCCCCAGCATCAGGAGTACTGCCCCCCATCGCTGGCGCCAGCATCAGGAGTAGAGCCCCCCCATCGCTGGCGACAGAAGGAGTAGTGCCCCCATCGCTGGCGCCAGCATCAGGAGTACTGCCCCCCATCGCTGGCGCCAGCATCAGGAGTACTGCCCCCCATCGCTGGCGCCAGCATCAGGAGTACTGCCCTCCATCGCTGGCGCCAGCATCAGGAGTACTGCCCTCCCATCGCCCCCCTCATCTCACCCAATTCCAGCGCCCCCCTCATCTCACCCGATCCCAGCGCCCCCCTCATCTCACCCGATCCCAGCGCCCCCCTCATCTCACCCGATCCCAGCGCCCCCTCATCTCAGCCGATCCCAGCGCCCCCCCTCATCTCACCCGATCCCAGCGCCCCCTCATCTCAGCCGATCCCAGCGCCCCCTCATCTCAGCCGATCCCAGCGCCCCCCTCATCTCAGCCGATCCCAGCGCCCCCCTCATCTCACCCGATCCCAGCGCCCCCTCATCTCAGCCGATCCCAGCACCCCCTCATCTCAGCCGATCCCAGCGCCCCCTCATCTCAGCCGATCCCAGCGCCCCCTCCTCTCACCCGATCCCAGCGCCCCCCTCATCTCACCCGATCCCAGCGCCCCCTCATCTCAGCCGATCCCAGCGCCCCCCTCATCTCACCCGATCCCAGCGCCCCCTCATCTCAGCCGATCCCAGCGCCCCCTCATCTCAGCCGATCCCAGCGCCCCCTCATCTCAGCCGATCCCAGCGCCCCCTCATCTCAGCCGATCCCAGCGCCCCCTCATCTTAGCCGATCCCAGCGCCCCCGCCTCTCACCCGATCCCAGCACCCCCTCCTCTCACCCGATCCCAGCGCCCCCCTCATCTCAGCCGATCCCAGCGCCCCCCTCATCTCAGCCGACCCCAGCGCCCCCCTCATCTCACCGGACCCCAGCGCCCCCCTCATCTCACCCGACCCCAGCGCCCCCTCATCTCACCCGACCCCCAGCGCCCCCCTCATCTCACCCTATCCCAGCGCCCCCTCATCTCACCACCCCCTCATCTCACCCGACCCCAGCGCCCCCTCATCTCACCACCCCCTCATCTCACCCGACCCCAGCGTCCCCCTCATCTCACCCGATCCCAGGGTCCCCTCATCTCAGCGCCCCCTCATCTCACCCGACTCCAGCGCCCCCTCATCTCACCCGACCCCAGCGCCCCCTCATCTCACCCGACCCCAGCGCCCCCCCATCTCACCCGACCCCCAGCGCCCCCTCATCTCACCCGACCCCCAGCGCCCCCCTCATCTCACCCGACCCCCAGCGCCCCCCTCATCTCACCCTATCCCAGCGCCCCCTCATCTCACCACCCCCTCATCTCACCCGACCCCAGCGCCCCCTCATCTCACCACCCCCTCATCTCACCCGACCCCAGCGCCCCCTCATCTCACCCAATCCCAGCGCCCCCTTCATCTCACCCGATCCCAGCGCCCCCCTCATCTCACCCGATCCCAGCGCCCCCTCATCTCACCCGACTCCAGCGCCCCCTCATCTCACCCGACTCCAGCGCCCCCTCATCTCACCCGACTCCAGCGCCCCCCTCATCTCACCCGACCCCCAGCGCCCCCCTCATCTCACCCGACCCCCAGCGCCCCCCTCATCTCACCCTATCCCAGCGCCCCCCTCATCTCACCCTATCCCAGCGCCCCCCTCATCTCACCCGACCCCAGCGCCCCCTCATGTCACCCGACCCCAGCGCCCCCTCATCTCACCCGACCCCAGCGCCCCCTCATCTCACCACCCCCTCATCTCACCCGACCCCAGCGCCCCCTCATCTCACCCAATCCCAGCGCCCCCCTCATCTCACCCGATCCCAGCGCCCCCCTCATCTCACCCGATCCCAGCGCCCCCCTCATCTCACCCGATCCCAGTGCCCCCCTCATCTCACCCGATCCCAGCGCCCCCCTCATCTTACCCGATCCCAGCGCCCCCCTCATCTCACCCGATCCCAGCGCCCCCCTCATCTCACCCGATCCTAGCGTCCCCTCATCTCACCCGATCCCAGCGCCCCCTCATCTCACCCGATCCCAGCGCCCCCTCATCTCACCCGATCCCAGCGCCCCCCTCATCTCACCCGATCCCAGCGCCCCCCTCATCTCACCCGATCCCAGCGCCCCCCTCATCTCACCCGATCCCAGCGCCCCCCTCATCTCACCCGATCCCAGCGCCCCCCTCATCTCACCCGATCCCAGCGCCCCCCCTCATCTCACCCGATCCCAGCGCCCCCTCATCTCACCCGATCCCAGCGCCCCATCATCTCACCCGATCCCAGCGCCCCATCATCTCACCAGATCCCAGCGCCCCCTCATCTCACCCGATCCCAGCGCCCCCCTCATCTCAGCCGATCCCAGCGCCCCTCACTCACCTTGTTTCTGGATTTACAGACAAAATTTGGATTTATTGCTGTGATGCCATTTGACTCCCAGTCCTCCCCCAGCTCAGGCCAGGAATATGTGAACACAAACATGCAGATCAATCCCATGCCATGAACGCTCCTGAGCAGTCCTATGATGGATCACATGACAACACAGGACTATGGTTTCAGTTTCAGTAACACTGAGACAAGCCATAAAGCACAGAAAAACACAGACATGGAGCTTACAATACCTTACCCAGTGCCACAAGTTGTCCAGCTCCCACTCGGGTCACCTGCTGCTTCCTGTGTCTCTAATTTCTTTCCCTTCCCCCCTAAGCTACTGGGCAGCCCACTGGGTCAGTGTATGTTTGCCAGCACTCCCCACTTCCGGGTCCCAAGTCTAGTGGAGGGGAGTGAAGCCAAAAGGCATTACTTCCGCCTCTCAGTTACCAGAGAGCAAGAGGAGGAGACAGAGAGGCGCTGATAAATACCACAGAGATGACTGTGAGGATCAGGTAGCAATGAATAGAAGGACTGGAGGGTGATTTGTATCCTGCAACTGTTAGGCTGGCCATACAATACACATTTTTCTTGTACAATTTTCCTTCATGCTTCCCTCTGCTGTGCAGCTTTATGGAGATGCTGATTTAAAGGGGTTGTAAAGGAACCTCATCCTTCACTTACCTCATCCTTCCATTTTGCTTTTAAATGTCCTTATTTCTTCTGAGAAATCCTCACTTCCTGTTCTTCTGTCTGTAACTACACACCATAATGCAAAGCTTTCTCCCTGGTGTGGAGAAAGCCTCTTAAGGGGGGAGGGGGCGAGCAGGCAAGTCAGGACGCTATTTACTTTGCAGATAGAGAAAGGAGCTGTGTGTTAGTGGGCGTCCTGACACTCCCGCTCGCCCCCCCCCACCTCCAGTGTTGCAAGTAGCGGCATTTAAATAAATGCTGTTACGTAACGATTGGCCTCCTGCGGGTAACTAGTAATCTACCTGATTACTTTTACCCTCTCGGCAACGCCGTTCCCACTACATGGGCGGCGTTACCGAGATTACCGATACTGAGCATTTGCGGGAGTACTTGTATTCCCACAAATGCCCCCGATGCCAGATCCGATACTAGAACCCACCCCCCCCCCCCCGCCGCATACCGCAATTCCGCCGCTGTCTAGTTAATCAGCGTGCGGGGAACATTACAGCTTTCATTTGAATAGCTGTCTGTTCCGCGCCGCGTATAGACACTCCCCCTTGCTCGGGATTGGACGGGTGATCTGTCTATCAAAGTGCAGATCACCCGTCCAATCCCGAGCAAGGGGGAGTGTCTATACGCGGCGCGGCGGGAACACACAGCTATTTAAATGAAAGCTGTAATGTTCCCCGCATGCTGATTAAGTAGGCGGCGGCATCTAGGTATGGGGGGACATGGCTGCATCTGTGGGGGACATGGCTGCATATGTGGGGGACATGGCTGCATATCATGTGGGGGGACATGGCTGCATATATGGGGGACATGGCTGCATATGTAGGGGACATGACTGCATATCATGTGGGAGACATGGCTGCATATATGGGGGACATGGCTGCATATGTGGGGGACATGGCTGTATATCATGTGGGGGACATGGCTGCATCTGTGGGGGACATGGCTGCATCTGTGGGGGACATGGTTGCATTTGTGGGGGACATGGCTGCATCTGTGGGGGACATGGCTGCATCTGTGGGGGACATGGCTGCATATGTGGGGGACATGGCTGCATCTGTGGGGGACATGGCTGCATTTGTGGGGGACATGGCTGCATCTGTGGGGGACATGGCTGCATCTGTGGGGGACATGGCTGCATCTGTGGGGGACATGGCTGCATATGTGGGGGACATGGCTGCATCTGTGGGGGACATGGCTGCATCTGTGGGGGACATGGCTGCATCTGTGGGGGACATGGCTACATCTGTGGGGGACATGGCTGCATCTGTGGGGGACATGGCTGTATTTGGGGACACATTTTTAAAAAAGTATCGGTATTCTTTTTTTTATTTTTATTTTTTTGAATGTGGTCCACCTTTAACCACTTCCATACTGGGCACTTAAACACCCTTCTGGCCAGACCAATTTTCAGCTTTCAGCGCTCTTACACTTTGAATGACAACACTGTACCCAAATGATTTTTTTGTCCTTTTCTTCCCACAAATAGAGCTTTCTTTTGGTGGTATTTGATCACCTCTGCGTTTTTTATTTTTTGCGCAATTAATGAAAAAAGACCAAAAACCACTGAGATGGGTACTGATGAGATGGGTACTGATGTGCACCGATGAGGCTTGTGTACTGGTGGACACAGGTGGGCACTGATGAGGCGGCACAGATGGCACTAATGAGGTGAGCACAGTGGTACTGGTGGGCACAGGTGGCCACGGTGGTACTGGTGGGCGCACGGTGGTCACGGTGGTACTGGTGGGCGCACGTGGGCACGGTGGTACTGGTGGGCGCACAGTGGTACTGGTGGGCACAGTGGTACTGGCGGGCACAGTGGTACTGGTGGGCACAGGTGGTACTAGTGGGCACAGGTGGGCACACGGTGGTACTGGTGGGCACACTGTGGTACTGGTGGGCACAGTGGTACTGGTGGGCACTGTGGTACTGGGGGGCACTGTGGTACTGGTGGGCACTGTGTTACTGGTGGACACTGTGTTACTGGTGGACACTGTGTTACTGGTGGGCACTGTGTTACTGGTGGGGGCACTGTGGTACTGGGGGGCACTGTGGTACTGGGGGGCACAGGTGGTCCTGGGGGCACTGATTAGTGATTTGAAAAAAAAAAGTGACCAGTTACTCACAGTTTGCTCTCCCCTCCTCACACGCGGTGTCTGTGTGAGGAGGGGAGAGTCGGCAATGAGAGATGATCTCATATGTTTACATATGAGATCATCTCTCATTGGCCGCACAGATCGCGCTGTAAATAGCCGCTGTGATTGGCTATTTACCGCGATCTGTGTTTGGCTGTGTTCAAGGGACACGGCCAGCACAGCAGTTCGCGCGCGGGGAAGGAGGAAAGGGGCGGCTGTAAAAACACGGCCTGTTAGAGATCTAGAGCCGCGCTGCGGCCGTACAAAGTCGTACGGCCGTCAGCTAGTGGTTAAAATCCTTTCTAGATTTCTAGGTTTGGTATAGATTTTAAAAAAACATGCCCTGCAGTAGAAAAGTCACACAAAGAAAAAAAAGGCATATGATTAACCGCAATTGCATTGTAGAATATATAAAAAAAAAATCTCAGTTACTTTGCCAAGTAACTAGTTACTTTACCAATAAAGTAACTGAGTCACTAACTCAATTACTTTTTCGCACAAGTAAATTGTAACTGTAACTAATTACTTTTTTAAAGGAAGATGAGCAACACTGCCCACCTCACACCAGGGAGAAAGCCTCGCATTACTGTGTGGAGTTACAGACAGAAGAACAGGAAGTGAGGATTTCTCAGAAGAAATAAGGACATTTAAAAGCAAAATGGAAGGATGAGGTAAGTGAAGGAGGACTGCACTAAGGTAATGGGAGCTATTTAGGGAAAAAATGTTTTCCTGTACAACCCCTTTAATTTTCCAGCAGGACTTGGCACCTCCCACACTGCCAAAAGTACCAATACCTGGTCACATGATCATAGTATCGCTGTGCTTGATTGGCCAGCAAACTCGCCTGACTTAAACCTCATAGAGAATCTGTGGGATATTGTCAAGAGGAAGATGAGAGACACCAGACCCAACAATGCAGACGACCTGAAATCTGCTATCAAAGCAACCTGGTCTTCCAGAGCACCTCAGCAGTGCCACAGGCTGATCGCCTGATACAGTAATTCATGCAAAAGGAGCCCTGACCAATTATTTAATGCATACTACACTGTACAAGGACATACCGTATTTATCGGCGTATACCGCGCACTTTTTTGCCCTGAAAATCAGGGCAAAATCGTGGGTGCGCGGTATACGCCGATACCCGCTTTCCCGCGCCGAGTTTGAATACTGCGCCGACATATACCGAGCGCAGTACACTCGGGTATAGTCGAGCAGTCTCGGCTCCTTCCGCGCTCACGTCCTGGACGTACAGGACGTCAGCGCGAGAGTTGCCGAGCCTGCCCGACAATACATGAGTGTACTGCGCTCTGTATATGTCGGCGCAGTATTCAAACTCGGCGCGGGAAACGAGCGGGGAGGACGCCGCAGAAGGACGCCGGACCCGACGAAGAGGACACCCGAAGCCGCAGACGGACGCCGGACCCGACGAAGAGGACACCCGAAGCCGCAGAAGGAAGCCGGACCCGACGAAGAGGACACCCGAAGCCGCAGAAGGAAGCCGGACCCGACGAAGAGGACACCCGAAGCCGCAGACGGACGCCGGACCCGACGAGGCCGCCGATGGACGCCGCGCAAGAAACCGAAACTGTAAGTACAAATAAAAACTTTTTTTCGACAGGATTCGGGGCAACTTTAGGGGTGTGCGGTATACGCGGGAGCGCGTTATACTGCGATAAATACGGTACTTTTCACTAAGCCAACATTTATGTATTAAAAATGCTTTTTTTTTTTATTATTGATCTTATGTAATCATATTTTCTGAGATATTGAATTTTGGGTTTTCGTTAGCTGTAATGGCCGCGTACACACGATCGTTTTTCGGGTTCTAAAAAATGACGTTTTTAATGGTCTAGAAAAAACAACGTTTTTTTCAACCCGATCATTAAAACAGCCTTGCCTACACATGATCGTGAACAAAAAAATGCTCTAGCAAAGCGCGGTGACGTACAACACGTACAACGGCACTATAAAGAGTAAATTCCATTCGGATGGCGCCACCCTTGGGGCTGCTTTTGCTGATTTCGTGTTAGTAAAAGACGATTCGCGCTTTTCAATCTGTTACGGCGTGATGAATGTGCTTACTCCATTATGAACGCTAGTTTTACCAGAACGAGCGCTCCCGTCTCATAACTTGCTTCTGAGCATGCGCATTTTTTTTCACGTCGTTAAAGCCCACACAGGACAATTTTTTACAACCTTAAAAACGACAACGTTAAAAACGTTGTGAAGTTTTTTTTAGATCATGAAAAATGCTCTGGAGCCCACACACAATCGTTTTTAATGACATTAAAAAAAGTCATTTTTTAGAACCCGAAAAACGGTCGTGTGTACGCGGCATAAGACATTTTCCTCAAAATGTAACCACTTCCTGATGGCCGTATATGGTTCTAAATCTTTGGGAGGCCGTCTTTTTACAGCCTCCGCTCCTCCGGGCCACTGGGGGGCACGCGAGCGCCACATCACTGAGATGCCCATGCGCGTGCCTGGTGGCCGCAATATCCGCCAGGCACCCGCGATTGGCGGTTACAGAGACAAGGACGTGGATCTGTGTGTGTAAACACACAGATCCACGTCCTGTCAGGGAGAGAGGAGACCGATCTGTGTCCCTTGTACACAGGGACACAGATCGGTCACCTCCCCCACAGTTAGAAACACTATGCAGGGTACACATTTAACCCCTTCCTCGCCCCCTAGTGTTAACCCCTTCAATGCCAGTCACATTTATACAGTAATTAGTGCATATTTATTGCACTGATCGCAGTATAAATGTGAATTGCGCCAAAAATGTGTCTGCCATAATGTCGCAGTTCCAATAAAAATCGCAGATCGCCGCCATTACTAGTAAAAAAATAATAATTCTGTCCCCTATTTTGTAGGCGCTATAACTTTTGCGCAAACCAGTCGCTTATTGCGATTTTTTTTTTTTTTTACCAAAAATATGTAGAAGAATACGTATCGGCCTAGACTGAGAATTATTTTTTATTTTTTTTAAATTGGGCTATTTATTATAGCAACAAGTAAAACATATTATTTTTTTAAAAAAAATTGTCGCTCTTTTTTTGTTTATAGCGCAAAAAATAAAAACCGCAGAGGTGATCAATTACCACCAAAAGAAAGCTCTATTTGTGGGAAAAAAAGGACGTCAATTTTGTTTGGGAGCCACGTCGCACGACCGCGCAATTGTCAGTTAAAGCGACGCATTGCCGGAAGCTGAAATTTCACCTGGGCGGGGGGGGGGGGGGGGGGTATATGTGCCCAGTAAGCAAGTGGTTAAAGAAAGAAATACCTGAAATATATCACTCTGTGTGTAACGCATCTATATCAAATACGGGTTTCACTTTTAGAATTGAATTACTGAAATAAATAAACATTTTGGGCCAGATCCACATAGAAATAGATCGGCGCAGCATATCAGAGATACGCTACACCGCCGTACCTTACCTGGCGTAATTTCGAATCCTTAAAGATTTTGCGCCGTAAGTTTTACCGGCGTAGTGTATCTCTGGTAGCGGAATTCAAATTGGCGATTAGGGGGCGTGTTTCATTTAAATGAAGCGCGTCCCCGCGCCGAATGTACTGCGCATGCTCCGTTTCTAAATTTCCCGCCGTGCATTGCGCTAAACTATGTCATTTTTTTTACCTTAGACGTGAATTACGTCCATCCCGATTCACGACTTACGCAAAAAAAAAAAAATTCAAATTTCGATGCGGGAACGACGGCCATACTTAACATGGCAAGTCTATCTATTCGCCGCAAAATACCAGCTTTAACTATACGCCGGAAAAAGCCGACTAGAGACGCCGGAAAAAAATGCGCTGCTCGTACGTTCGTGGATCGTCGGAAATAGCTAATTTACATACCCGACGCGGAAAACAACGTGAACGCCACCCAGCGGACGCCGAAGTATTGCATCTTAGATCCGAAGGCGTACGAGGACGTACACCTGTCGGATCTAACCCAGATGCCGTCATATGTTGTTTGAGGATTCAAACTAAAGATACGACGCGAGTAATTTGAAAGTACGCCGGCGTATCAGTAGATACGCCGGCATACTCTGTCTGTGGATCTGCCACTTTGATGATATTCTCATTTGATGAGATGCACCTGTAGATCAGGGGATTTCCAAACTTTTCGGTACAAGGGCCAATTAATATATTTTAAACGTTTTTATGGTTTTAAAAAAAAATCTTTTTACAAATGAATTATTCAAATTTAAATGAATAGGTTTTACTTTGAGGTTTTATTTTTTTTCAACTACTAAGAATGGTCGGCTTATTGTGAGGGTCTCTTCAAAAAAAACATTCTTATTTAGGACTTTACTGATACCAAAGAGAGACGGCTGACTTTCTCTGGAACCAGTAAAGTCCTAAATAAGATTTTTTTTTTTGTAAGCAGCGTGATATTCTTTTGAGAAAAAAAAAGGGGAAACAAGGCAAAGAAATTCCAAATAAACTTGAGCCCATGACAACACCCTTATATCAAAGTCTCCCTTACATCAGTGTCCCCTGCACATCAGAGACCCTATTTTCATCAAAGTCCCCATCTTACATCATCAGTGGGTTGGATAAAATCCTGCAGTGGGCTGGTTTTGAGACCCCTGTCTTTGATCATTTTTAGAGAAAAAGGATATTGTTTAGTGTCACTTTAATCAGCAAAGCCAGAAAAACTGTAATGTATTGTAGACATGTGCGCAACAAAATTTTTCGTATTATTTTGTTCCGTTTCGTCTCGTTCCGTAGATTCGTTATTTTCATAAGACTCAAGTTTTCCTATTCGGACCCGTTCGTATTTCGTAAGACGCAAGTATTCCTATTCGGACCCATTCGTATTTTCGTAACAGTTTTATTTTCGTTTATACTGAATGATTCGTAATTCTGTCTAATTTATTTTCGTTGATTCGAAATTCGTAATTTTGTTAGATAATAATTTTCGTTTAACGGATTCGTAATTTTGTACTTTCGTAAATACATAGCAACACGCGGCTAATCCATATTAACATATACTTTCTCTTAAGCCCCGTACACACGTTCGGACTTTTTGCCAACAAACGCCAAAATGAGCGTTTTCCAAAAAATCTGACCGCGTGTACGCTCTATCGGACAAACTTTTTCGGTTTCAAATGTCTGGCCAACTCCCTTCAGACAAAAATCCACGGAGAAGTCCGATCGTGTGTACGAGGCTTTACACTGTACAATAAGCTAAGATATTAAGTAAGATACATCACTCACTAACTACACTGCCCAGTGCCCATTCGAAAGAACGATACAAGTACACAAATTTACGAACAGACAAAGAAACGGATTTACAAAACACACAAATGAAAATACGAACATACGAATGAAAATATGAACGGACAAAGGATTTAAAATACGGAATGCAAATCGTTCATTATAGATGTAATTTTTGTTCTTTTGCTTTTTCGGTGTTTCGTATTTTAGTAAGATTGTCCAATCATATGTTCGTATTTTCGCTTGTTCGTTATTTTGCTTATTCGTAATTCCGCAATTTTCGTATTTTGGTTCTTTCAGCTTTTCGGATGTTCAAATTGATCCGAATGTACGAATACTAACAAATTCGTACGAAAATCCATTCGTTACGAACGGGAACGCACATGTCTAATTTATTTAACCTGTACTTGCTTATTTCTGCACATTCATTGTGAATCTTCACAATGTATCATTTCACTGCCTTGCTTTTGTCCAGAAATTAGAAGGGGGTGAAACAAATTTTCCTCACTTTCAAAATATTTATACCACGTTTTCTAGAAGTCTAACGCACTAATGCACCCGCTGTACGAATCATTCTCGGCAACGCCTAATTTGCATTTTCTGTATAGGTTTTCCATGATGCTCACATTAGCTGTATGCGAGTAGATCTGAAGAACTAACTTGGACATCCCGAAACCCCATATTCATTTATCATTGCTGTTCTGTGACATTGAATGAAGTTCAGGAATAGCTAGAGGCCCCACAGAACGATCAATCCCTAACCAATCAATAATTACACCAGGGGATAATATTGATCTATTGTAGTTCAGCTACAGTTACATCAGTGCCAAAAATATTATGTATCTGAAACAAGATAAATTGGTGGCTTCTTTTTATTATTAGTAAAGATACAGTTAACTCATACACTAAAGCTAATAATGTAGCCTGGGCTGGTCTCCTCCATCTTGCGTTCAATGGCTTGGACAAAATGATAGGTAATCTTCTCACATGTCACTCGACAGCCTAAAAAAAGAGCCCGTGCCATTGACTTTCACCACTCACCCCCGACGTGGTTGAGGTACGTCATGGAAATCCATCTACCTTTCCTCGGGGCATGGAGAACTCAATAGGACAGACGGGTACTGACACACAGATAAGATACAGACAGCAAACTGAGAGGTTGGAGACAGACAGGACATTCAGAGCATCAGGCTAATTTAGGACAAGAGAGTAGGCCAAATGATGGATTTAATAAGCTGAAGAAGGTAGAGTAGATAGGCCAGGTATGACCATCTCCTAGCTTTTGTTAGTTGAACTTCAAGCAATCATTCCAGTTCAACTAGGGAGAAACAGAGAGGGAATTGGGTAAATTTTGAGATCAGTTAATCTGGGGTTTTCATTGTCTACTGACTGCAAGCAATATGTCTTCATCCATCATTTGGCTTCAGGTCAGGTGAAGAGGTCCACCTGTGATATGTGGAAATTTTTGGAGCGGTCCAAATTTAGCTTTGGCATCTCGACTTTGGGTTTGAGTAGTTGACCCTTTAACGAGCTTTAACAGAACCTATAGATTGCAAAACGAGATAGATAAGAAAGAATTGTATTTCAGGAGAAGGGTATAGTTAAGGTAAGATGAGAACCATACAAGAAGGTGATGAGAGTGAAGGGAAGGAGGAACTGACCAGAAAAGAAAGCTCTAACCGGAATATGAGAGATTCGGTGGGTCACGAAGACTTTGAAGAGTTTGTTTTGAACTTTGAAGATTACGACCTTTGGGAATCTATCAAGAACCATCTTACCCTCCCTGATGGAGACAATATTGGTAAGTAGAAGAGACTATTTTGTTATGCTGAAATAATGCTAAATTTTAACAACAAATCTTTTTTAATGTAGACTCATCATTGCAGAAGTATGTGGGCTGCCATTGAGAAAAGTCGGTATTGCTTAGCTCCATACCTGTTCCTTGTCAATAACTACTTATTTTCTCATGATAGGTGTATTTTAAAGGTGACATATCAGGATATTAAATAGCCAATTGACAGCTTATTTTTGAAGAAAAGCTTTAAAGCCATAATCCCTATGTTTGCTAGACATGTGCAGACTGGAATATTTCGTTTCGTTTTTTCGTTTTCGTTTGGAAAATAAATTTATTTAGTTACTCCCGAAAATCGTTTTGATTTATTTCGTTTTTCGTTGGGGAATAGCTTTCGTCCGAAAATCCAATAATACTTGGTTTCTGTCGAATGGTCAAAAGAATATTCGACGGAACGTCGAATATTTTTGGTTTTTGGTTTTGGTTTTTGGTTTTATCTTTGGTTTTGGTTTCTGTCGATTGGTCGTACATTTCCGTTCGAATATTCCGCCTACAAGAATTCTAATGTTGTATGACTAGTAATAATGTCGAATCTATTCTCTATAATGTCGAATCTATTTTCTCATAAATCGAAATCTATTCTCTGTAATGTCGAATCTATTATTTCTATAGTGTCGAATCTTTTCTCTATAATGTCGGATCTTTTCTCTATGATGTCGAATCTTTTCCCTATAATGTCGAATCTCTCTATATCGAATTTTTACCGCAACGAAAACGAAAATAAAGCATTTTTTATGTTGGATCTTTCGGTTTTCGTTTCTTGCACTTTCGTTATCGTTTGTTAAAATGATAACGAAAAAAACAGATTTTCGGACGAAAACGCATTCTAACGAAAACGAATGCACATGTCTAATGTTTGCTATACTACTTTATAAGCCACTAGCATGGGATAGATCATGTGTTGTGAGTTCATAGGGTGCATATTTGTTCTAGGTGACTAAATCACTGAGTAGCAAAACAAAATAAAGAATTACAGCTCCAGAGTTTGAACCTTGAAACAACTGATTGAGCAGATTATGAATCCCACTATATTTACATGTTTAGGAATAGGTTTATTTTTAAGGGTTCCCACTTTCTTCCTGAAGGTGGAAAGCCTCTTTTACAATACCAAACTTGCTTTTGATTTAGCAGGTCCTCCAAAATGACCCACTCTGAAATGTAGAGAATACTCCTGGTGTTCTCCTTACCTTAGTTAATAGGCATTGGTAAAATTGCCCCAGCGTCTATAGAATGAAAAAAAATGCCCCAGTGTGAAACGCGTTTACGTTACCTTGTGTTGGTGTCTTTGGTGTTATCACTTTGAACAATAAAAGGCAATCAGAATTCCTGGATGTGCAGCCATATATATGAAAAAATGCCTCAGCATTTGTGTTTAGTACAAGGTGAAATGTACCAGCATTGGAGGGCAATAGGAGCAAACTACACCTGCGTTGTTTCTCAGTAGGAGGAAATATGCCTCAATTTTGGTAGTCAGTAGGAGGAAAAACACCACAGTATCAGTGTTAAACAGGAGAAAAAAATACCCCAGCGTCAGTTGTCAATGAGAGGGGTATATAATATTATTATTATTAAAGAGCCCAGAGGTCCCCAGGGCCCCGGATGGCAACCCCCCTTTTTTTATAAAAAAAAATATTGTTTTTTATTTTATTTATTTTTTATATATATATATATATATATATATTTTTTTTTATTAAAGGGCTCAGAGGTCCACAGGGCCCCATGTGGCAAACCCCCCTTTTTTTTTCTAAATGTTTATTTTATTTTTTTATATATTTGTTTTTAATTAAAGGGCCCAGAGGTTTCTTTTTTTATTTTTAAATTTCTTTATATATATATATATATATATATATATATATATATATATATATATATATATATATATATATATATATATATATAAAAAAAAATGTGTATATATATATATATATATATATATATATATATTTTTTTTTTTTTATTAAAGGGCCCAGAGGATATTTTTCTTTATTTAATTTTTTTGTAAAGCCTCTCCCTCGCTTCTCAATTCGCGGCAGCCCTCCCGATTCTCAATTTTAGGCGGCAGCACCCCCCCCCCCCCCCGGTTCCCATGCCTGAAGCTGTGTAAGGGGCCCCATAATTCCTGATGGCGGCCCTGGGAGGAAAAATGCCCTGTGTTGGTCCTTCAAATGTAGGAAACCCTGGATAGTCTTGATGGGCATCTGCTGATTACAGGCACCTTGGCCTAGGGGATTTTCTTTTATGGTAGGACATATTTTGGACCTGAAAGACTGCGGGACAGTTAAGGGGCATAAGCAACGACATGCAAGCCAGATTTCTGCCCAGATGTTTTGGGGAGAATGCATGAAATTCTGATCTTTCAGCAGACAAAGACCAGGGTGAGGAGATACTCTTCTCATCCCAGTGCAACAATTCTATACGGTTAGCAGCGAGTTATTAGCCTTCAAAATACATGCCTATTAAGCATAAAACAGTGCAAGGCTTTCTCAACTTGTGTTCTATTGAACCCTAGAGTTCCTCCAGAGGTTATCGGGGATCCTTAAGCAATAGACAATGGCAGAGTGATCTCCCACCTACAATAACTACCACTATAAGGGGGCAATTTCCCACTGACAGCCAATGTAAGAGGTCACTTCTGCACTGACCGTTCTAGGCATCCTTGAGAGCTCAAAATGGTTAAAAAAGTTCCTTCGGGGTAAAAAGGTTGAAGATGTTGGGTTAGAGGGTGTAGCATCTTGCCCCTATATTAATGTGCTGCCTTTTCTATCCTCTATTCCACAGGCTACAACAGAACATTGTGCAAAAACAGTGTAGCGCTGGACAACAACATATACCTTATAAATCAATGTATAAAGCAACAAGTTTTTTTTTGCACATTTTTCTTCACACTTTATATCTAAGTTGTAGTGTTTAGCAGCAAGACGTCCCTTCCAGGACCTTATCTTAATTGTTTCACTAATATATATTTTTTTTCTCACTAAGCGCAAATTTTTCCCATCCCCTTTTCCCTTCCTTTTATACAACAGAACATTGCTGGTGGTGTTGTGTGCTTCAAGCCATACTTATTGGTCATCTGTTATCTGGACCAAATTTCGATTCACTTGAAAGCACAGTCACCATTGAATACAAAATGGCTTCCTCACTGCTATGATGTCATTTACTTTTAGGGTATCCCTAGAATATTGACTCTGCCCATAAAATGGCTGCTCTTAAAACAGGTTGCAAGTATGGATGCAGATAAAATATTTCTTAGGAAGGTATATAGCACAGTTTTACAAACCATAAACAGCTTCTTGTATTCTTTCCGTTTTTTTTTTTTATAAAAATGGTTAACTTAAAAAAAAATCTATACAAATAATACATGATCGGACATTCCGACAACAAAACCATGGAATGTTGGCTCAAACTTGTGTTGCATACACACGGTCACACAAATGTTGTCGCAAATTCCAAACGTCAAAGAACGCGGTGATGTACAATACTATGACGAGACGAGAAAAATAAAGTTCAATGATTCTGATCATGCGTTGAATTGATTCCGAGCGTGCGTAGGATTTTTGTGCGTCGGAATTGGCTACAGATGATCGCAATTTCCAACAAGAACTTTTGTTGTCGGCAAAATTGAGAACCAGCTCTCAAACATTTGTTGTTGGAGATTCCGACAGCAAATTTCTGATGGAGCGTACACAAGATCGGATTTTCCGACAACAAGCTCACATCGAGCATTTGTTGTTGGAAATTCCGACCGTGTGTACGTGGCATTAGAGTAGGCATAGCCAAAGTATGACCATCTCCTAATGTTTGTTCTAATAGCCAAAAATAAGCTGTAGGTATGTACTTTGTTTTGCATTTATCTATAGTTCGCAAACTTGTTTATTTTAATGGATGAGTGCATTGTGAGCCCACTGCATCCGCCCAGATATTGCATTGTTTTAATTCTTTCACACTGATGAACGGTGACCTGATTTGCTTGCTGTGGATTATGGCACCCCATCTCTCTTTGCTCTGCTTGGTTAGATAAGCCCAGTAGGCTTTATACTGATCTTTATGGGTTATTTATAACTATACTTATTTTGATTGTCTACTTTGTGTAGTTCTGAACCTGGAGGAACCTCCGGCACTGCGCAGACAGCTGGTGACGAAGTGTCGGGGGAGCAGGAAAGATGCCACTGTAGCCTCCCCACAGATGAACTGGACTAAGAAAAAACACGAACGGAAAGGACCCCATGAGGTGATATTCATATCTCCCAACTGTCCCTGATTCCGACGGACTGTCCCTGATCTGGAACAATGTCCCTCTGTCCCTCTTTCCTCCTCATTTGTCCCTCATTTTGGTCTGATCTATATAGTTGTATATAAAATGCACTTTTTATCTTTCAATAAATGTTTCCCGGTGCTAAACCTTTCACCCCATTTCTAAATTGCTGCATCTGTAAAAGCCAGTATAAAGGAATAATAGTTGTAAAGCAGCACTTGTAGGATTTAGGTTTTTTCTTTTTCGTTTTTTGGTAGGGGGTGTGACCTATGCCATGGGGCATTATTACAATTTTAATAAGTTGGAAGCAGACTAGCCTAGTAGAACCATGTGCCTTCCTATTGTGCATGAAAACACGAGAAGTCTTCATTTGTCTCTTTGCAGGCATAAGATGCCATACAATGTACCAACCTTATAGTTACATAGTTACATAGTTAGTCAGGTTGAAAAAAGACACAAGTCCATCCAGTTCAACCTCAAAAAAATAAACAAACAAAATAAAAAACACAATACAATCCCATACACCCAACTCCATACCCACAGTTGATCCAGAGGAAGGCAAAAAACCCCAGCAGAGCATGATCCAATTTGCTACAGCAGGGGAAAAAATTCCTTCCTGATCCCCCGAGAGGCAATCGGATTTACCCTGGATCAACTTTACCTACAAATCTTAGTATTCAGTTATTTTATGTACATTTAGGAAAGAATCCAGGCCTTTCTTAAAGCAATCTACTGAGCTGGCCAGAACCACCTCTGGAGGGAGTCTGTTCCACATTTTCACAGCTCTTACTGTGAAAAAACCTTTCCGTATTTGGAGGTGAAATCTCTTTTCCTCTAGACGTAAAGAGTGCCCCCTTGTCCTCAGTGTTGACCGTAAAGTGAATAACTCAACACCAAGTACACTGTATGGACCTCTTATATATTTGTACATGTTGATCATATCCCCCCTAATTCTCCTCTTCTCAAGAGTGAATAGATTTAGTTCTTCTAATCTTTCCTCATAGCTGAGCTCCTCCATGCCTCTTATCAGTTTGGTTGCTCTTCTCTGCACTTTCTCCAGTTCTCCGATATCCTTTTTGAGAACTGGTGCCCAAAACTGAACTGCATATTCCAGATGAGGTCTTACTAATGATTTGTACAGGGGCAAAATTATATCTCTCTCTGCAGTCCATACCTCTCTTAATACAAGAAAGGACTTTGCTCGCTTTGGAAACCGCAGCTTGGCATTGCATGCCATTATTGAGCTTATGATCAACTAAAACCCCCAGATCCTTCTCCACTACAGATCCCCCCAGTTGTACTCCCCCTAGTATGTATGATGCATGCATATTCTTAGCCCCCAAGTGCATAACTTTACATTTATCAACATTAAACCTCATCTGCCACTCAGTCGCCCAATTAGACAGAGCATTGAGGTCGGCTTGTAAATTGGAGACATCCTGCAAGGACGTTATTCCACTGCATAGCTTGGTGTCATCTGCAAAGACAGAAATGTTACTTTTGATCCCAGACCCAATATCATTTATAAATATATTGAAAAGTAAGGGTCCCAGCACTGAACCTTGGGGTACACCACTGATAACATTGGACCATTCAGAGTAAGAATCATTAACCACGACTCTCTGAATTCTGGCTTTCAGCCAATTTTCTATCCATTTACAAACTGATATATCCAATCCTGTAGACCTTACCTTACACATGAGCCGTGTGTGCGGAACTGTATCGAACGCTTTTGCAAAATCCAAATATATCACGTCCACAGCCACGCCTCTGTCCAGGGTTTTACTTACCTCTTCATAAAAGGAAATCAGGTTTGTCTGACAACTTCTGTCTTTCATGAATCCATGTTGTCTGCTGCTTAAATAGTTTTTTTCCTGCAAGAACTCATCCATGTGGTCTTTTATTAAACGTTCCAGTATCTTCCCAACTATAGAAGTTAGACTAACAGGTCTATAGTTACTTGGTAAAGACTTTGTTCCCTTTTTAAATATAGGCACCACATTGGCTCTACGCCAATCCAGTGGTACTATTCCTGTCATTAATGAGTCCCTAAATATTAGATACAGTGGCTTTGAAATGACAGAGCTCAACTCACCTAGGATCCGTGGGTGGATGCCATCTGGTCCAGGTGCTTTATCCACCTTTATTCTGTCTAAATATTTCTGGACCATATCACTTTTGAGCCATTGTGGATTTGGGGCTGTGTCACTCCCACCCCCATTTTGGACATGAGCTCCCCCATGCTCCATTGTATACACAGAGCTGAAGTAAGCATTTAATAAATTTGCCTTCTCTTTGTCCCCAGTCACCCACTCTAGATTATTTTGTAAGGGGCCTACATGCTCAGACTTCACCTTTTTACTATTAATATATTTAAAGAATTTTTTGGGGTTTGTCCTACTATCTTTTGCAATCTGTCGTTCGTTTTGAATTTTTGCATCCTTGATTTCCTTTTTACATATCCTGTTATATTCTTTGTAACATTTAAACAACACTAGTGTTCCTTCATTTTTATATTTTTTAAAAGCTACTTTCTTATTGTTTATAGCTTTTTTAACTTTGCCCGTGAGCCACATAGGTTTTATTTTTAGCCTTTTAAACTTATTGCCCATGGGAACATACTTTGCAGTGAGGTTCCACACAGTCTTTTTGAAAAATTCCCATTTCTGTTCTGTGTTCATCTGTGTCAATAGTCCCTCCCAGTCCAAGTCCTGGAGAGCAGCCCTCATCCTTGGAAAATTTGCTCTCTTAAAATTTAGTGTTTTAATATTTCCTGTATGTATTTCCTGCTTATAGTTAACATTAAATGAAATCATATTATGATCACTGCTACCCAGGTGTTCCTTTATCTGAACATTAGTAATAAGCTCTGCATGGTTTGAGATTATCAGGTCCAACAGAGCATCATTCCTAGTTGGGGCCTCAATAAACTGCACCATAAAATTGTCCTGCAATAGGTTTTTAAATTTTTGTCCTTTAACTGTCCCAGAAGTGCCATTAATCCAGTCAATTTCTGGGTAGTTAAAATCCCCCATTATTATCACCGTCCCAGCCCTTGCAGCCCTTTCCATCTGTGCAAGGAGCTGAGTCTCCACCTCCTCATTAACATTGGGTGGTTTATAACAAACTCCAATGATTAATTTTGAACTACGCACATCTGTATGCAGTTCCACCCATAATTCTTCAGCCTCACCACACTCTCCAGTTATGCCCCCAGTTGATCCAGATGAATCATGTACATGTACCAAAAAATGCAAGGTATCCCCCATGTTGAGGACATGTGGCCTGGTACACTTAAAAAAAAAAGAGAGAGGCATGAGCTTGCCCCCCTCCCCCTTTCCTGGCCTGCCAGGTATGTATGCTCAGATACATGTCTGGTATGGATATTTGGGGGCACTTCACGTTTTTTCCCTTGAGTTCTGCATGGGGTTCCCTCTTATACAATTTAGGGGGACAACTCACATTTTTTTTAAGCATTTGGTCCTCTTTAAAGATCATACCAGACCTGAAAGGCCTGATATAAATTATGGGGACACCCATGACAATTTTTTGGCTGGTGATGTCCCTGGTTGTTAAGGGCTCGATGGTGCCAGCCCCCACTGGTGTCCTTAACAACCATTGACAGCAGGAAGCCGTTGTGTATAACAGCGGTGGTAATACTGCTATTATACATGGCGTTTGGCTCCGGTGGAACGGGTAAATGTTTGGTCTGGACATGTGTTTGGACTGAACCTTAAACTCATCCCAATTCATGAGAGGTAAACTATGGAAGACTTTGCATGACTAGCTGTTAAAACATGTTAAGGATGATCCTATCCTGTGGAAGACTTCTGCCACCTCTGCTCACAGCTGGTTCACTTTTTTCTTTTTTTGTTTTCAGGTGTTTGTGGAGCTGAATGAGCTGGTCACTGATGGGGTGCAGGAGATGCAGTGGAAGGAGACGGCTCGCTGGATAAAATTTGAGGAGGATGTTGAACAAGAGACCTCCCGATGGGGCAAACCTCATGTGGCTTCCCTATCCTTCCGTAGCTTGCTGGAACTCAGGAAGACCATTGCACATGGTGGGTTTTAAAGATCAACCCAGATAGAAAGCAATTGAGCTGCAAGTTTTAAAATGACTTGCTAAGCTATTGCTAGACTTGCCAGGCATCATAAGTTAATTGTGCAACAAACTGTCTCAGGTTAACGTGTTTCGGCTGTAGCAGCCTTCATCATAGATCTGAGGAAGGCTACTACAGCCGAAACATGTTAGCCTGATACAGTTTTTAAAGTAGTCAATAAATATTTGCATTTCTATGGATGACACTGAGTGGCCAGCTTAAAATGACACTAAAGCTTCAATTTGTTTTAAAATAACAAACATGTCATACTTACCTCCACTCTGCAGTTCGTTTTGCACAGAGTGGCCCCGATCGTCCTGTTTTGGGGTCCCATGGCAGCTCTCGCGGCTCCTCCCCGCAAGAGCTAACCCCCTCTGGGAATCTCTCTCCCGAGGGGGTTACCTTGCTGGCTATAGCCGATGATTGTATGACTCGGCCCGCCCCCTGGTGGCCGCGTCATTGGATTTGACAGCAGCGGGAGCCAATGGCTGCACTGCTATCAATCTATCCAATGAAGAGCCAATCAGGCATGGGGAGAACGACGCGGAATAGCGCCCTCGGAAATTCGGGGCTCAGGTAAGTAAAATGGGTGCTTTGGGGTGACTGCAAGGTGTTTTTTCACCTTAAAGAATATGATGCATTAAGGTGAAAAAAAAACACAAAGGTTTACAACCCCTTTAAAGGGTCAATAAAGGAAAAAAAATGTTTTCTTTATACTTACCTCCACTGTGCAGTTCGTTTTGCACAGAGTGGCCCCAATCCACGTCTTCTGGGGTCCCTCTGCGGCTGTCTCTGGTCTTCCCCGCAAGAACTCATCACATTCATGCGAGAGAGCTCGCATGGTGATGAGTCCTTGCGGGCGCGCTCCCGTGATACACTCGGCCCCGCCCCTCGGCGCGCCGCGTCACTGGATGTGATTGACAGCAGCGCCAGCCAATGGCTGCGCTGCTCTCAATCCATCCGCTCTAGCCAATCAGCGGCCAGGCTGAGCGGCGAAGAGGATCTCGGGACCGAGCGCGGGACTTTCAAGGGGTCAGGTAAATAAAACGGGGGCTGGGGGGGGGGGGGGGCGGCATCATGAGATGTTTTTTCACAGATTTTCATAGATTGCATTAAGGTGAATTTTTTTTTTCCTTTACAACTCCTTTAAGTTTATTACAAGTTTGCTATGTGAGTGCAGAGACACTCTAGCCAGATCAAAATATGTAAATTAAATTTCAACTTAAGATGTAAACCCTGAACAAGAAAAAATCCTGAAAAGGGAAATGAAAGCAACCACCTCATCTAAGGACTGGTATTTTCTACCTCAATCTACAACGTATATGTGGTCAAAACTTCCTTCCCTTTTCCACTGAAGAGTTGCAGGCGTAGCATGTGATCTTTACACAAGGTCATTGACTGATAGATGTCTGTAGTGCAGAGTATATAGTGCATAGAAAGGGCAAGGGGAGCAGCTGGGCCTACATCATATATATATACAGTTATTTACATTCTAAGTCTACACAAATGCATATGTGACAGGAGAACAGCAGAAAAGCTCCACCTTTTATCATTAAAAATAATTTTATCGTTAAAATCCATCTTTAAGCTTCAGTCTGAGACTTTGCCTAGGCTGATTGGAAAAAAGAAACCCTCTAGGTCAGACTTTGGAGGCAGATTGGAACAACAATATGCTTTTCATAAAAAGATACATTTTATGAAACATCGATATATATACAATATAAAATAGTTGTAAAAAGGTATTACGTTTCAACAGTATGACATCACTACATGCGTGAACCCCTATGTGTCAACGCATTTCACTGGATTGCTTCTTCAGGACACACATGGGGGGTATAGGAACAAATCTCACTCATCCGGACATATGCCACTGCCTGCACAGGAGCTCCCGGTCAAGTCAGAATGACAGCACAGCACCCCCTACTAGACACTGATAAGAACAGACACTACAGTTCATCTTAACCAAAAGGCTGAGAAGAGATAACCTGCTGCAAGCAAGTGGAGCATTTCCTCGCTCTCCTCTTCTCCAATGATCACAACAATGCATTATTATAACTTTGTAGCAAGTCACCCTAGTGAGAGACTGCAGTTGGGGCTGATCTGTGTCAGATATTTTCAAACAAAGCCAGGACCTCCATGGGCACCAGCTTTTACATGCATACAGTATATTATGTCTGAGCCAGTAATAGGGCTGGGGAAAAAATCGATTTGAATCCTGAATCGAGTTGCAAGGTCAAATCGATTCAGGTTTTAAAGAAATATCTAAAAAAATCTATTTTTTTTCCACCAGGACCGGCGCCGACACCGCGCCAGTCCTGAGAAGCTGCAGGCGAGGCTGCGGCTTTGGTCTAGTCTGCGAGGCTGGACACCGCGGCCTCGCCTAAAAACTCCTGCCCGCAGCTCCTCAGGACTGGCGCGGTGTCCATCAAAAAATAAATAAAATCCATTTTAATCGTAAATCGAGTTTTTTATTAAAAAATCGCTGATTGTTTTGGGAAGGAAAATCGCCCAGCCCTAGCCAGTAACTCAATCAACAGGTGCTGACTCTGGATGTTACCTGAAAAATGGCTCTGTCCTAGGCATAGGGGGAGTATTGTGATATCTGAGAGAGGTAATAAATACCTGCAAGTGATAAAATGACACATTTCTTAGCATGCATGCACTTATCATGAAAATATACAGGCCCGGATTCAGATACGAGATACGACGGTGTATCTCCTGATACGCCGTCGTATCTCTGAGTGCGGGCCGTAGTATCTATGCGACTGATTCAGAGAATCAGTTACGCATAGATTTCCCTAAGATCTGTAAGTGTCTTACACCGTCGTATCTTAGGCTGCATATTCACGCTGGCCGCTAGGTGGCGCTTCCGTATAGTTAGGCGAGGAATATGCTAATTAGGTATTTACGCCGATTCAGAAACGTACGTCTGGCCGGCGCAATTTTTTTATGTCGTTTACGTTAGGCTTTTTTCGGCGTATAGTTACCCCTGCTATATGAGGCGTAGCTAATGTTAAGTATGGATGTCGTTCCCGCGCCGAGTTTTTACATTTTTACATCGTTTGTGTAAGTCGTTCGCGAATAGGGCTTTGCGTAAGTTACGTTCACGTCGAAACCAATGAGGCTTTGCGGCGTAATTTCGAGTATGCGCACTGGGATTTTTTCACGAACGGCGCATATAAAATACGTCAGAAACGTGGGGTCAGAGTGAATTTACATAAAACACGCCCACATCAAACACATTTGAATTAGGCGGGCTTACGCCGGACGACATACGTGACGCCGCCGTAACATAGGGCGCAAGTCCTTTCTGAATACAGTACTTGCGCCCTAATTTACGGCGGCGTAACGTATCGCAGAAACGTTACGCCAGCAGATAGATAGACAAATCTATCTGAATCCGGCCCACAGTATATTTGGTGCTAGGCCCTCTATAAGCTCATGCAAATCTAAAAAAGCCTTTTAATTAATTTCTCCCTACAGGAGCAATCCTTCTAGACTTGGAACAAACTTCTATGTTGGGAATAGTTCGGACGATTGTGGATTCAATGGTTGTTTCAGAGCAGATCAGAGCAATAGATCGCTCAAACGTCATGCGCTCTCTGCTGCTGAAGCACAGGTAATGTGTGCTATCCATCACTAGCTCAGCTATGGGCTCAATTAGGCTAATTGGTTTTTGGCCTCTAAGTACTTCATTGCATGCTGGTATGTATTACTGGCCAATCTGGCAATATTCTAGCTGGAGGCATATTATATATATATATATATATATATATAATGCAAGGGAGAGATGCTGGTGGCTGATTTGTCTTTTTGTGGAAAGAATACTTTGCTGAATTTCTACGACAGTCTTAAAATATATTTTCTCTTTGCCAGCCACCCCAATGATGGAAGAGACTCCCATCATCCGCGGACTAGCACCACATCCGGAGTGGGAAACCATGTACCAACCAATAGTCCTCAGAAAGAGACCAACACCAACAATGCCCACGCTGACCCAGACAACAAGCAGGTGAGTGAGGGATGGCTGCAGATCGAGAACCATCATACTGATTTTTCCATTCGTCTGTGAGGCTGTCCATTATGCAACCAATATAACATAGGAAGGTGTGCATGGAGTAAGGTGACCAGATTTTTAACCACTTCCATACCGGGCACTTCTCTGCTACATGCATAAATCATAATTTTTTTGTTAGAAAATTACTCAGAACCCCCAAACACTATATATGTTTTTTTAGCAGACACCCTAGGGAATAAAATGCCGGCCATTGCAACATTTTATCTCGCACAGTATTTGCGCAATAATTTTTCAAACGCCTTTTTTTTGGGAAAAAAAACGTTTTTGTGAATTAAAAATAACAAAACAGTAAAGTTAGCCCAATTTTTTTGTATAATGTGAAAGATGAAGTTACGCCGAGTAAATAGATACCTAACATGTCACGCTTTAAAATTGCGCACACTCATGGAATGGCGCCAAACGTCAGGATAGCATTAGATCGTGAAAAAAAATTCACAGATCTAATGCTTTCAGCCGCGATTGCGGCTGTGTTTACATTCCAGGACCCGGCGTGACGTCATAACATCGCGCCCGGCGGATCGTTTTTATGGGTCTCTGATGGCACGGGAGAGCCCGGAGAAGCACCAGATGGCGGCGGGAGGGGGGTGTCCCCTCCCGCCGCCTATAAGAACGATCAAGCGGCGGAACCGCTGCTATGATCGTTCTTATGGTGCACAGAATCGCCGGCTGAAGAGATGGATATCTGAATGATGCCTGTGGCTGCAGGCATCATTCAGATATCCCCACTGAAAGTCCAGGACGTCATATGACGTCCTTGGGCTGGAAGTGGTTAAAATTAAATCCGGGGACATTTTTTTTTTTTTATTGGCAAATGGTAAACTATTTAATACACATATTTTACTCAAATTATATATGCAGTCAGTGGTGTAGTGTGGGTTGTCAGCGCCCGGGGTAGGGCAAGAAATTTGCACCCCTCGCTTTTAGCACTCCCTGAGTCCCTTCCACTAGTACAGTAGTACTAATCAACTTGATTCCTACACTGACCTACCTGACCACTGCACTAACCTACCTGAGTCCTACACTGACCTACCTGACTACTACACTCACCAACCTTATCCCTACACTCACTAACCTTATCCCTACACTGACCACTAAACTAACCTACTTTTCCCCCCTCTTTCCCTCCCTCCTTCCCCCCTCTTTCCCTCCCTCCTTCCGTTCCCCCCTCTCTCCCCGCCTGAAATAAGTCCTGCAGTCCTGTAGCTTACATCAAGTCCACGATTGGATCTCTTTTGATTTCATTTTGCTATATACTGTTTCTGTATGTATTTCTCCGCCCAGCCATGTATGCACTGTAACCCGTTGAATTGTATATGTCCTTATTTTTTTCTCTGACTCAATAAAGACCAACCTTGTTGTTAAAAAAAACTAACCTACTTGATTCCTACACTATCCACCACACTAACCTACCTGATTCCTACACTGATCTATCTGTTCCCTACCCTGACCACTACACTGACCTACCCGATTCCTACCCTGACCACTGCACTAACCTACCTGATTCCTACACTGACCTACCTGACCACTGCACTAACCTACCTGATTCCTACACTGACCTACCTGACCACTACACTCACCAACCTTATCCCTACACTCACCAACCTTATCCCTACACTGACCACTAAACTAACCTACTTGATTCCTACACTATCCACTAACTAACCTACCTGATTCCTACACTGATCTATCTGTTCCCTACCCTGACCACTACACTGACCTACCTGATTCCTACCCTGACCACTACACTGACCTACCTGATTCCTACGCTAACCACTACACTGACCTAAGACCGGAGAAAAGACTGGACAGCCGCACTTCCACGAAATTCTTAAAAAGTTGCTTTTAATGGTAAAAAATGGAAACAGCACTATAAGTCACAGCAGACAGTGGGGTGGATAGCTGACGCGTTTCGCACTGGGGTATCAGCGCTTAGTCTATGATTAGTCTTTGGCTATGACTAAGCGCTGATACCCCAGTGCGAAACACGTCAGCTATCCACCCCACTGTCTGCTGTGACTTGTAGTGCTATTTCCATTTTTTACCATTAAAAGCAACTTTTTAAGAATTTTGTGGAAGTGCGGCTGTCCAGTCTTTTCTCCGGTCTTCGCTTTGTGCATTGCCTGCACCCACGCTTCTGAGAGGACACTGATTGCTGAGTGCACTCACCTAGAGCGGCAGTTTCCCTTTTCTCTACCTGTTTATGGACTTCACTACACTGACCTACCTGATTCCTACGCCGACCACTACACTGACCTACCTGACCACTACACTCACCAACCTTATCCCTACACTGACCTACCTGTTTCCCACACTGACCACTACGCTAACCTACCTGATTCCTACACTATCCACTACACTGACTTACCTGAGTTCTTTACTGACCACTACACTGACCTACCTGATTCCTACACTACTCACACCCCCCTACATGAACAGTGTAGATCGGTTTATTTTGCTCAGCTGTCCATGGCCTCCATGATAATCCTCACCCCAGCACCAGGTACTGTTCCCGACACCCAGCCGCACCTCAGTATCCCCTGCCAAGAGCTCCTCCAACAGCAGCACCAGAGGGATCATGGGGGACAGGCTGGACTACAGGAGTCCCTGGGCGGGGGGGAAATACAGCACACTTGGGGGGGGCACAGTAATGATTTTGCACCCCCAAAATGTTGCACCCGAGGCGAGAGTACCAGATGCCCCCCCTCCATGCCACTGCAATCCGGGAACAAATCCGGGGACAGACTGGCTCCAGGGACAGTGTCCTCAATCCGGGGACTGTCCCCTGAAACCAAATTCATATAGGAACTTTGATGCTGAATAGAATATACTGTGACTCTAGTTAGGCAGTTCTCATAGACAAAAGGACTTCTAGAAGATGCCTCCTGTAGGGACAAAGAAGTTTTGTAAGAGCAAGAGCGCCACAGTAGAGATTACAAGTCCAAGGTTGGACTCAAGAATTCCAAAGTCACTCAAAAATAGTAATTATAAGTGTTGTGAAGTAGGCCAAAATCAGCAAGGAAACGCTGCTTAATAACAAGTATAAATACTCTTTACAAATTATTTTAACACCTTTTGAGTCCAGCATGTCAACCAGCACATTAACCCGCGAAGAGGGACCCCAACACATCAACCAAGACATTACCTGAATTGGGAGTGGGAGTTATGGTGCAGAAGTGTATATGACCTATGCCCTGGGAGGAAGTAGTACGGGTGATCCGGGCAAGACTCTTTAAGAATTCCAAGACACTTAAAGCGGAGGTTCACCCATAGCGAACACTTTTCAGCCTTAGATTCCTGCTCGTTTTGTCTAGGGGAATCGGCTATTTGTTTTAAAATATGATCCGTACTTACCCGTTTACGAGATGCATCTTCTCCGCCGCTTCCGGGTATGGGCTGCGGGACTGGGCGTTCCTTCTTGATTGACAGTCTTCCGAGAGGCTTCCGACGGTCGCATCAATCGCGTCACGATTTTCCGAAAGAAGCCGAACGTCGGTGCGCAGGCGCAGTATAGAGCCGCACTGACGTTCGGCTTCTTTCGGCTACGAGTGACGCGATGGATGCGACCGTCGGAAGCCTCTCGGAAGACTGTCAATCAAGAAGGAACGCCCGCTCCCGAAGACCCATACCCGGAAGCGACGGAGAATATGCATCTCGAAAACGGGTAAGTACGGATCATATTTTAAAACCAATAGCCGATTCCCCTAGACAAAACGAGCAGGAAGCTAAGGGGAAAATAGAAAAAGAAAAAAACGAATTGGGTGAACTCCCGCTTTAAGTGCAGCACCTCTTGAGAGATTGAAGATTCTATGGCAAATTGGATCACGCTTTGCTGTTTTTTTTTGTTGCCTTCCTCTTGATCGAACTGTGGGTATAGGATTGTGTATATATGATTGTATAATGCCCCCCCCCCCCCTTTTATTGGTTGAACTAGATGGACTTGTATCTTTTTCCAACCAAAATAACTATGTAACTATATAAGGACAGCAGGGGACGCATATGAGAGGAAACACTGAGAATATGTAATATATAGCTAACAGCACAATATTTTATTGAAGCGACATTAAAAAAAAAAATATATATAAATGGACAAAGATGCACAGAGAGAAGAATCCCAACGTGTTTCAACTTTATAAGACTTCTTCAGGGGGTTGATTATCCAAAAGGATCTATTCCAACTAAAGCGAGTACCAGGGGCAGACTGACAACTCATGGGGCCCCCGGGCAATAGAAGATTATGGGGCCCCCGGGCTTACAGATGGCCACCATGCCAGGTGGCAGTGCAGAGGCGGAGCAGCTAAAATCTCGGGATTTTTACATCAAAAGCATGTCGGTTTCGGACATATCAGGGACAGATGTAAAAAAAACACAGATTTGTACATACTGTCCCTGGTTTTACTGAGCTGGCAACCCTGATGGGGCCTCCTAGTGGCATGGGGCCCGAGTGCAGTGCCCGAGTGCCTCAATGGTCAGTCCGCCCCTGGCGAGTACATAAAAGCCAGAAATTCAAAGTATGTTAGGATGTCTCCATCAAGGGGTGGCACATTGTTCAAAATAAGCACAAAGGATAAAAGGTAGGTCCCCAGGGGCCTATAGGCGTGTGTGCTGTCACCCAGACTCTGGGTTAAGTGAGGACCACAAGGTGCCTGGCTCCTTTCATTTTGGAGAAAGTTAGGTGGTACAGGGATCTAAAAAGATTGAGTGCGGGTGACCCCTCATGTGTTTACAGCAGAAAAAAAAAACAATCAATGTAATGGCGACCAGCTAGTGTGCGCCTTCCTCCACCATCAACACCAAGGAAGGGTAGAGGAACACGCAAATGCAATCCTTTCACTATGTCTCTTGGCTCAGCTACAGCCATTAACAGAAATGCTTGGTTTCCATAAGTGTTCCTGTTTAGACAGTGAAGGAGAAGATGATCTTGGGGCTGTTTTATCTAGTGGCTTTAAAATAACAAAAGTCAATGTTTTTTGATCTGTCCAATTGCTTTGGTTGAGTAGGACTTTGGGAAATTGCCTCACATAGATTGACACCCATATGAGAGTCTTGAACATGGGCTGATTTAAAGTAATGTTTCAAAATGTGCTAGGATTTGGGTTGGTTTTTCCATTGGACTATTACCTTGTTCTTTGCTGTCCTGTTCTGGTGTAGAAAACACTGAATGGTCCCGATGGTCATCGTATAAAGCATTGGAAATTAATGGAGAAGATCCCGGAGCATGCAGAAGCTACTGTTGTGCTTGTGGGTTAGTAGATCAGATTATTCTCTACTTATTGATTGCGAAACAAGTGATGTTCTGTGTTTGGAAGGAATAAAGGCATTATTACAACAATTATTGTCCAGGTGATGCAGTTAGAGGTATTAACCCCCGCTAACACTTTATCGGCAGCTAGCGGGGGTTAATACCGCACCGCTAGCGGCCGATAAAGTGTTAATAGAGTGTTAATACTGCCCGCAATGCGCCTCTGCAGAGGCGCATTGCGGGCGGTATTACCGCGGTTTCCCATTGTTTTAAATGGGAAGGAGCGGTGAAGGAGCGGCAGTGCCGGGACAAGGTAATCTATAGCCCAGGGCGAGCATTCCAAATTGCACCCCCCCCCCTCCAAGATGTATTAGCATTATGTGTCAGCAAAAATCCCCCCCCCCTCTTTAAGCATATATCCCACCTCCTCCCAATAAAAATCCACCCCCTGATGAAATCCCCCTCCCAGCACAAATCCCCCCCCCATTCCCCCTAAGCCCAAATCCTCTCATTCCCCATATGCCCCAGCATAAATCCCCACCCCCCCCAAAAAAAAAATTCCCCCATCCTAGTACAAATGCTCTACCCCTCAAATTTGCCCTCTGATCACAAATCCTCTATTCCCACTCCAAACACCCCCCTCCCAACATAAATTCCCCCCAATCCCCATCCTAGCACAAATCCCCCCCCCTCAATCATCCCTGCTAGCACAAATACCTTCTCCCCCACCCCAAAAAAATCCCCTCCTAGCATAGACCCTCTAAAATTCCCCCTCCTATCACAAATCTTCTTCCCTCCAAGTCCCCACTTCCAACACAAATCCACCCAAATCATCACTACTCACACTACTAAAATTTCCCCTTTTTGAACGATTCTTATCCCCTGCTGTCCCAACAAATTCCCCCTCCCAACACAAATTCCCCTCCCCAACCTCCTTTTGGTGCCCCCCCACCCACCTCACATGACACCACAGTGCCCAGGGCAGCCGACCCTCCTGCCCACCCCTTGTCCCGGCCCTGAGGAGCGGTATACACACAGCTCCTCTCACCGCTCCAAAGATGCTGCTTGCAGGAGATTTTTTTATCGCATCAGTGTGAAAGACCTCCGGCTTTCACATTGAGGTTGCTGGGCAGGAGTTTTTCAGGCGGTATAGCAGCGCTATTTTTAGCGCTGTACCACCTGAAAAACTCCTCAGTGTGAAAGGGGTCTTACTGAAAGTATTAAAAAGCAAGGAAGGTTTTTGGGATCCCTAGACTCCTTGTTTAGGAGTATTGACAGATGAAAGCTGAAATGTCAAAAAATATATACAAAGGCACATAGAAGTAAAATCTAAATATTAATAACGATAATAAAAAAATGACAAGGAACTTTAGTCTTCTGAAAGCTTGCATGTGTTAATATTTTTAGTTAGGCACCAAATATACTAACATCACATTGATAACTCTTTCTACCATCTCCACCTGTGTCCTTAAAGCCGTTGTATACCCTATTTTTACACTTTGACCTACAGGTAAGCCTATCTGCTAGATTCAGAGACAGTTATCAGTAGATACGCCGTCGTAACTCTGAATCTACGCCGTCGTAAATTTAAGCGTATTCTGGAAACCAGATACGCTTAAATTAGGCTAAGATACGAGCGGCGTAAGTTTCCTACGCCGTCGTATCTTAGGGTGCATATTTACGCTGGCCACTAGGTGGTGCTTCCGTTGAGTTTGGCTTAGAATATGCAAATGACTAGATGCGCCGATTCAGAAACGTACGTGCGCCCGTCGCAATTAGTTACGCCGTTTACGTAAGAGATACGCCGGCGTAAAGATAAAGCTGCTCCCCAGGTGGCGCAGCCCATGCAAGGTATGGACGTTGGAAAAAGCCTATCTTTTTACGTCGTTTGCGTAAGTGGTACGCGAATAGGGCTGGACGTAATTTACGTTCACGTCGAAACGGCGTACTTTGGAGCAATGCACACTGGGATATGTCCACGGACGGCGGCGGCGTAGCGTATATGCCAGTTAAGCCATTCTCTCTGAATCTAGCTATATATCTACCTGTAGGTAAAAAGAATATTTCCTAAACCTGTACGGCTTAGGAGATATTCCCCTCGCAATGAGCCACTGACTTCAGCGGCGCAAAGGCGCTCTAAATTCGCCAGCTGAAAGGTCCGGCAGACTCCGGACCTTGCCGGAAAGAAGTCTCCCACGCGCATGCGCGGGAGCGATGACATTACGGCTCCGGCCACTCACAGCGTCGGAGCTGCGATAGCCGGAAGACACGCCGAGGGAAAATGTTCACTCCCTCTGCGTGGACCGGGTGAGATACCGACGCCTCGTTCTAAGGTAAGTATTTCATAATGAGCTAGTATGTGGTGCATACTAGCTCATTATGCCTTTTGCCTTACATGTTTAGAAAAAAAAAATCTGTGGGTTTACTACCGCTTTAAGATAAAACATTAATGTGCATATACATTGGAAAATATAAAAAAAGAAGGGGGGTCTCATAGAGAATTAAAAAACGACACCACATCCCAAAACAGGTATGAAAAACAAAACAAAATATATTACAGGACTTTTAGGCTCCTTTCACACTGGGGTGGGAGGTGCGAGGTGGTAAAGCGCCGCTATTTTTAGCGGTGCTTTACCGTTGGAATTACGGCAGTATTCGGCCACTAGCGGTGCGGCTTTACCCCCGCTATCGGCCGAAAAAGGGTTAATACCGCCCGCAATGCACCTCTGCAGAGGCACATTGCCGGCGGTATAAAAAGAATGATTGCTGCGCTGCTAATATGGTAGGCGTGTGTAAATCATTACTGACATGATAAAGTGAACAATTATACACATCACAAGAAAAGTGCTTATGTGCTAATAAATACAAAAGTGAAATAGTGCACAGGAATATATAGAGTCCATATAGCTGTGGTTAGCTAGAGGTTGATTGAACGTGACAAATCTTCATATAAGCACCGAGTTGTGTTGGAAAGAAAAATCCACAATAAGTGAAAAACAGCTGATTGAAGCACCTCCACCTTAGGTAAAATTTCCTGCTTACCGAACACCAATTAATAAATCACATGTAGTACTGATAGGTAACCTCCGTTCCCCAGCTAGGTTCTTCCACACCAGATGAAAACAATGGGTACTCCTTAGCCAGAACGCACTCATGCGTTAAACCCAGGAGTAAAGACAAGAAGGGCAAACATAGAGTAGTACTGCTAACACAGCGATTTATTGAAAAAATAAAATTTATGCACTCACATATCCAAAATAGTAAGTTGGCGTGTGTTTAAAAATGTAAAAGCCGGCCGGCTTGTATAATCCGCTCGTTCCTTCCGGATAGTCGCGGGCAAACAATGATGACGTCAGCACGCCGTTCCTCCCTACGCCGTTTCGTCAGTAGAATGACATCTTCCAGGGGGATTGCCGGCGGTATAGCCGCAGGTTTCCCATTGCTTTTTAATGGGAAGGAGCGGTGGAGGAACGGTAAACACACCGCTCCTTCACCGCTTCAAAGATGCGGCTGGCAGGACTTTTGGAGCGGTCCTGCTAGCGCATTGCCTCAGTGTGAAAGCCCTCGGGCCTTTCACACTGGAGAAACAGCAGCCGCTGTTTCAGGTCGGTTTGCAGGAGCTATTTTTAGCACAATTGCGCTTTCAAACCACCCCAGTGTCAAAGGGGTCTTAAGGTGCACCCTTAAAAGGTTTCTATATTAATATCAGTGGTCTAATATCCATAAAGTTAAATGTTTGTTTGTATAAAATTCCACAGTGATATATAGCATCAATCATAAACCATTGTGACACCTTAAAGGCCACATTTACACCATCATGTTTTTGAGATTTTTTTTGGTCATTTTGCATGTTTTATGTGTGTTCTGTAGTGTTTTCGTGCAATTTTGTACAGTGTTTTTAACGCGTTTGCGCTTTGTTTGTTTTTTTATTAGCCAATAGAGAAAAAAAATCATCTGTTTCATCATTTATTGCTATGCTTTTCAGCTTTTTTCAGCAATTTTATTAACTTTTATTTATTATTTGATTATTTATTAACACTTATTTATTAATTGTATTATTTTTTTGGTTAGGGATTAATGGGTTAGTGTTAGGAGTTAATTTATTTTCATTTTCTAATATATTTATTTAATGTATTTATTTATGTTTATTAATTTATTTATTTATTATGTATTGTTATTATTTATTTTATTTTATTTCTGCATTTGAGCAGAAAAATGCTCAAAAACATGCGAGTGGCACATTTTTCCTATGGGGAAAAAAAACTTTAAAAAAATGCATCAATGTGCCCAAATCAAGCTACAAAAGTAGCTCCAAAACTTTTTGGAGCTTCAGGCGTTGGGCTTTAGGTTAAGTATTTGTGGCTCAAACAGAAATAAATACATTTTTAAATGAGGAAGTACAATGTTGCAAAATAATGAATTTATAGAAAAATAAATGTGTAAAAAAAAAGTATTTTCCCATGTACAAACATGGTAAATTAGTAAAACACTATGGCAGAAAAACTCCTCAACCTTCACCTTGAAGGTATTACCAAGCATCAATTTACTTTGATGACTCTTTAACCATAAAATACTGACGCTGCTAAATTTGTTCTGGGCATTGACACGGCAATGACCTCTGCTCATGATGTAGTTAAATGACTGCATGTGATATTTATTGAACGTGGGAAATTTGTGATCCACCCAACTCTGAAATGCTCAAATGGCCATAAAGTAAGTAACATAAAGTGCTAGTAAACTCTGGTTGTTGATTTTTACCTACAGGTAAGCTTATAATAAAGCTAGACAAAAGATTCTTTGCATGATATAATTGATAATCTCTGCTTATAATAAAGCTTATCTGTAAGTTAAATGAATATCTCCGCGTGCACTGTTTAGAAGATATTTGCTTGGTTGGCATCCCTGTGACGTTCCTTTAGAGCTCTGTGGCATGGCCGTGACTCCCACACGCATGCGCCAGAGTGACGTCATCGCGGCTCGGCCATTCGAGCAGCCGCAGCCCATGAGCCCGGAAGGAAGACCAGGGGAAGATGGAAGCCTCCACCTTACCAGTGGAGGGGGCTCCCGCCTTCAAGGACCCTGCGGACGAGAAGGCTGAGGCGATCACCCGCAACCTGTACACGGTAGTGTGTTCGGCGGTACGCCCAACCATAGTTGGGGCCCTGGTGTCTCAGACACTCACGGAAAGGGCAAAAGATGCTGCTTAATGGGTTACAAGCACGTCAGGCTTCCTCGAACGAGGTAGCCCTAGCTGACCAACTAGTACAAGGCCTAAAATTCATTTTTGAATCAGCCTAGGACACTATTCCTCTGCTGGCCAGATCTTCAGGTCAGGCGGTGGCGTTACGCCGTCTACTTTGGTTAAGATTTGGTCCGCCAACCAATCTTCCAAGAAAGTCCTGATGGACTTGCCCTTAAGGGCGACAGACTTTTTGGAACTTCCCTGGATGACATAATTAAAGATGCTACAGGAGGTAAGAGCACACTGCTCCCACAGTCCAAAAAGGGGAAGGAGCCACGCCGTAGGCAAGGGCCCTTCTTTACTGCACACAGGCGTTTTTTTCGTCCACCCAGTACGGCGGGCAAAAGACCACAGGCCGATAAAGCGCCTGCTCAGGGACTGAGACGTCCCTGGTTTCGCAAACTCAACAAACCTGCAGACAAAGCTACGTCTGCATGAAGGTTTGCCCCCATCCATCTCTCGGGTGGGGGGACGTCTTCGCGATTTCACGACCCGGTGGACATCTCAAGTCCCCGACCGGTGGGTTTGCAAAGTAGTGTCTTCAGGGTACAAGATAGAATTCTATCTTGCCCACCAAACAGATTTTTCTCCCTCCAGCTACAACCGACTCGTCAGGAAGCCCTATTTTGGGTGGCTACTGAACATTCAGAAGTCTGTAATGGTACCGACTCTACGCCTAGTATATCTGGGATTGATTCTGGACTCCTCAGAGCCAAAGGTTTTCTTCCCTGTGGAAAAGTTGCAGACCCTTCGGGCTGCGGTGCGGTAGTTGACATCCCAGAAGGGTCGTCACTCTGCTTTTGCATGCGAGTCCCGGGCCTCATGGTGGCCTCCTTCGAGGCGGTACCATAGGCGCAATCTGAAACGCGAGTGTTACATAAATGAATTCTGTTCAGAGGGGACAAGCGCCCATCATCCCTGGATTATCAAATCAGGGTGAGCCACTTGGTCAGGGCCTCCCTTGTGTCTGACCTCACCGGCACTTCTGTCTGGGAAGTCATTTCTTTCCTTTCACTGGATAGTCATCACGACGGATGCCAGCCTTACCGGTGGGGGAGTCTGGGGGGTTCAGTCGACCCTGGGTCGCTGGCCTCCAGAGGATTACCATTTGACGATCGATGTCCTGGAACTTCTGGCGGTCAGGCTGTGCCTCTCCACATAGTATCAGAGGCTATGAGGGCGTCCAGTCAGGATCCAGTCGGACAACGCCACGGCGGTGGCATATGTCAACCATCAAGGAGGAACAAAAAGCTTGGCTGCAGCGTCAGAAGCCGCTCACAACCTAAGGTGGGCAGAAAGGAGCATACCCGCCCTGTCGGCCATATACATTCCAGGTGTGGAAAACTGGCAGGCGGACTACCTGAGTCGCCAGATGCTGAACCAAGGAGAATGGTATCTGCACCCGGAGGCGTTTCAGCTTCTTTGCCCAAGATGGGGCACGCCAGACGTAGATCTCCTGGCATCTCGACTCAATCGGAAGGTATTGAGGTTTGTGGCCAGGTCAAGAGACCCATGGGCGGACGAGACAGATGCGTTAGTGGCGCCGTGGAGTCAGTACCGGCTAATATATGCCTTCCCTCCTCTAAAGCTCCTGCCTCTTCTGCTTCCCAGAGTGGAGGCAGAGGGGATTCCTATGATCCTAATTGCTCTGGATTGGCCTCGACGTCCTTGGTATGCCGATCTAGTGCGGCTAGTAGCAGACAACCCTTGGCGTCTGCCGCTGAGAGAGGACCTGCTGTCACAAGGTCCCATACTGCCTTCTGCTTTACAGTCGCTGGCTTTAACGGCATGGCTATTGAAAGCCAGGTACTAAGAGAACGGGTTCTGTAATTCCTACCATGAGAAAGGCTAGGAAGTTATCCTCTAGGAGGATTTATTATCGCACTTGGAGAGCTTACTTAGCCCTTTGCGAGGAAATTAAGTGGAATCTACGGACTTATATAGTGTCCGGAGTCCTGTTGTTCTTACAGCGCAGGGTGGACCAAAAGCTTGCTTTAAGCATGATTAAGGGGCAGATATCTGCCTTGGCTGTTTTCTTTCAGTGACCCCTGGCGACTCACTCTCTAGTGAGAACATTTGTACAGGGGGTTCGGCATTTGTGGCCCCTCCAGTCCGTCCTCCACTACCTCCGTGGGGATTTGAATTGCAGACGTCTCTTGGCGTCTACCGCTATCAGAGTACTTGCTGTCGCAAGGTCCCATACGTCATCCTGCTTCACAGTCAATGTCCTTAAAGGCATGACCTCTAGGTGCCTCAGAACCACCATTGAGAACATTAGGGAAGTTCTCTTGTTGACACTTTGGTGGTCCTTTTGGTGGCTATGTCAGTTAAGACGGGTTCTGAGCTGGCAGCCTTGTCATGAAATGCTCCCTATCTGATCTTCCACAAGAATAAGAAAGAATATTTTTATTTTCGACCTTCCATCTCAAGGAAGAAATTGTACTGCCATACTTGTGTCCTCATCCGACGAATCCTAAGGAGACGACGTGGCATCCCTTGGATGTTGTCCGAGCTCCGAGAATATACTTGTCTGTTACTGCTCCGTTCCGGAGTTCAGACTCACTGTTTGTTTCGGTGGCTGGTCCCAAGAAGGGCCCAGCGGTCTCATCGGCCACCATTTTGAGGTGGACCCGACAGATCCTGATCAGGCTTACGCCATAAAGGGTCGGGCGCCCCCCTATCATAATGCATTCGACCAGGGCAATGGTGCACCTTGGGCGTTCTGATATCAAGTGTCTGTTTCCCAGGTGTGTAAGGCGGCGACCTGGTCGCCTGGTCACACTTTCACTAAACTTTACAAGTTGATGTGAGTGCATCTTCGGATGCTTCTTCGGCCGCAAAGTTTTGCAGGCAGCTGTTTAGAGTTACAACTCCTCAGTTGAGGAGCTCTGTTTTGTTTTGGGGTGAAGTTTAATTTTATGCCTCCCACCCCTCATTTTGACACTGCTTTGGGACATCCCACTATGTCAAGATTAAGGCTGTGTCCATCCATGAACGAAAAAGAAAATAGGATTTTATGCTCACCGTAAAATCTCTTTCTCTGAGTTCATGGATGGACACAGCACCCACCCCTCTTTTTCTTTAAAGTTTGTACTGCTTGCTCCGAATTGAACTGCCTGGTGCAGGCTGAGAGGATATAGTCAGTGGGACGGCACCCTGGGCCTGGCGGTTCGGATTTGAAGTTGTTAACACTTTCTGCCTAGTCTCTCCTAAAGATAGGCTATTTCCCACTATGTCAAGATTAAGGCTGTGTCCATCCGTGAACTCAGAGAAAGAGATTTTACGGTAAGCATAAAATCCTATTTTTGTCTGCGCGCGGGAGCCGGCAGTGACGGCATGATTGCCTTCACTAGCGGCACGCTCAGTGCACCTGCACCATTGTCTACGGGCAAAGAAGACATAAATTCATCCCTAAAACCCCTTTCACACTGCAAGCTCTGGCTGTTAGCGTTAAAGTAACGCTCGTTTTAGCGGCGCCTTAGCGCTGTTTAAGTGGTGCTTTTGCGCCACTAACGGGGCGCTTTTAACCCCCGAAGAAGGGGTTAAAAACGCCCGTGTTGTGGCACTTCCGAAGCGCTTTTCATTTCAATGGGCAGGACATTTTGGGAGCGCTGTAGATGCCGCTTGCAGGACTTTTCCAAACGTTCCACAAGCGCACCGCCCGAGTGTAAAAGGGCACACTGAAATAAATGGGCAGGCGGTTTTTAGGCACTATTTAGAGGCTATTTCTAGCGCTAAAACACCTGAAAACTGCCTCCGTGTGAAAGGGGGGTCTTACAGTTTGTAAATCTAAATAAGCACCTCTGGTGCCATTCAGCATTTTGCTACTACTGCTGATCTTCCAGGTTAAATGATGCCTGGTGTCATTTAGCCCATTTCCTGTGAGCCCAGGGCATGAAGTCTTCTTCCTGAGCTCACAGGAATTTGAATCTCTGCTGCATTTTTGATCTTCCGACTTCCAGAGGATAAAGATTGTAAAAAGCAAAAAAGGTATGTACGTGGATTTTGTTGGGGGGATGCTCCAGGGGGGTTATGGGGGGACAGAGGCGATTTGGTTTGCATGTGCTGCGCTATATAAGTTTTTCATTCATTCATTCACATACCCAAGCTTGCAGTTGGACTTTTAAGTATCTAGAAGTAATTCAGCCAAACAGCAGTGATGATGATTCTCTTGGCCTTCTGTTGGTGGTAATTGATACAATGCTTATAAAGGTGTTCATAATGTCTATTGTATACCGCAGGTTGCGTGGAGTTCCTGGCTAACCCTGCCACAGCTTTTGTGCGTCTCAACGAGGCTGTCCTGCTGGAGTCGGTCCTGGAGGTTCCCATTCCTGTCCGATTCCTCTTTATCTTGCTCGGACCCAGCCAATCTAATATGGATTACCATGAGATGGGGCGTTCCATCTCCACCCTCATGTCAGATAAGGTCAGTTCTTCCAGCCCTGGTTGAGTTACTCTATATATATATATATATATATATATATATATATATATATATATAATGTCAGGTGTAAAGACCCAAAAACTCAAAACATTTTTGTCCTTCTTCCATTTAAAGTGGTTGTAAACTCTGTACTACCACTTTTACCTACAGGTAAGCCTATAATAAGGCTTGCCTGTAGGTACTGTGAATATCTCCTAAACTTGAACCGTTTAGGAGATATTCACTGTGGGGTAGATTCAGGTAGGATCTGGAGATACACCGTCGTATCTCCAGATACGCCATCGTATCTCTGAGTGTGCGGCGTCGTATCTATGCGCCTGATTCATAGAATCAGTTATGCATAGATTTGACTAAGATCCGATCGGCATAAGTCTCTTAAGCCATCGTATCTTAGTTGTAATTTAAGGCTGGCCGCTAGGTGGCGCTTCCGTATATTTACACGTCGAATATGCTAATTAGCTAGATATGCCGATTCAGAAACATACGGCGCATTTTTTTACGTCGTTTACGTTAGGCTTTTTCCGGCGTATAGTTACCCCTGCTATATGAGGCGTATCCTATGTTAAGTATGGACGTCGTTCCCGCGTCAAAATTTGAAAATGTTACGTCGTTTGCGTAAGTCGTCCGTGAATGGGGATGTGCGTAATTTACGCTCACGTCGAAAGCGTTGGCTTTTTGCGGGTTAATTTGGAGCATGCGCACTGGGTTACTTACACGGACGGCGCATGCGCCGTTAGTCAAAAACGTAATTTATGTGGGGTCATGTTTTATTCACATAAAACACGCCCACCTCTTCACAATTTGAATTAGGCGCGGTTACGTCAGCAGATTTACGCTACGCCGCCGTAACTTAGGGCGCAGGTTCTTGGTGAATACAGAACCTGCCTCACTAAGTTACGGCAGCGTAGCCTATCGGAGATACGCTACGCCCGCATAAATTTAATCCATTCTACCTGAATCTACCCCTGTATCCGCATGTGCCGCAGTCATTGGCACATGCTCACTGAAGAAACGGCTCGCTCGTGCCGTTTCTTCAGTGGCTGTGCTGTGACCGGCGGCTCCCGCAAGCATGCGTGGGAGCAAAGTCATCGCGGCTCCGGCCAATCACATGGCCGGAGCCCGCAAACCCAGAGACATGTCACCAGTGGCGTCTCCAGCTTTCATATTTAAGGGGGGCACATGGGGGGACAGGGACAAAAGTAGGGGGGCCAACTATAAAATACAATTGTGTATATATATATATATATATATATATATATATATATATATAATATAATATATATCCTGGGGCCCTTTACTACGATCCCACTATGGGCCCTTTCACATGTTCTGCAGTGAGCTCCCTTCCTACTATACTGGGGCCCCCCAGGGTGGCAGAAAACAAGAGATATATGTCACCAGCACACCAAGAAAATATAAGGGTCCAAAGCAGTGGGAGAACTATCAGGGTTGCAAAGGTTGTCTTGCCACCGGGCCCTGGTGTTCTGCCACAGTGGGGATCCCCAGCTGTCCTGTCCCTGCTATTTACAGCGCTGGTCTGGCATCTGTCTCCTTGGCAGCGATGACAGTCTATTAGGACCTAGTGCTGGTGACATTATGGGTGCATGCAGGGGAAGGCTGGCACTATTGGTTATAGAGAGCCGAGCCCCCAGCTGGTCACCTAGCAGCAGTAATGCTGTATAACCTTCTCTGTTGACATGCTGATTGGCATGTGATCCAGGTGAGATGGGCTCGGGTGTGTTTGAAATCCCACATGCCCGATCACGCCAGAAAGCCGACACTCCACAGTGCTAATCAATGTATGGGCTGCCTAAGAGCTAAGACCAGCCATAGACAGTTTAAATCTCAGCAGAAACTGGCTGAGATTTGAACCATTAATGAGCAGATTCTCTTATAATTATCACTAGTGGCTGCTGTATAGTCACTGGTGATAATCACTGTTTGTTGGGAGAATACAATTGCTGGGCAGGAGGGATATTCCCCTGTCACCACTGTCTGTTGATGGGGGGTTCATGCAAGTTTCTTTCCTGCAATCTGTGGATGCAGGAAAGAAATTTGCACTGTATATTATCTGCCTAACTGAAAGTAAAAGTAAATTGTGAATGTTTTGAAAGAACAGGAGAGGGGGAGGGAGACAGATGGGGGGGGGGAGAAGGGATGGAGATAATGTAGTTCAGTGATTACAGTGTACTGCAGTCTGCAGTGCACACACTTAAACACGGCCCAGGCTAGAATATCTGGTTGTGTGAGCGCTCGCATTATGCAGTGTCGGCGAGCACAGGGAGGGGGAGGAATCCCCCGCAGAGCTGACTGGGGACGCTCTCCCTCTCAGGGAGCAAAATACAAAAATTGCAAAAAAAAATATTTTTTTTTTTTTTGGGGGGGCACAGCATGATGTTGGGAGGGTCAGGGCCCCCTCTGGTCCCCCCCTAGGGACGCCTCTGCATGTCACTGCTCACAGCGGTGTACAGGGACTGCTGCAACATCTTCAATCTAAGGTAGGTATTTCATAATCACTTAGTATGTGATGCCCACTAGCTCATGATGCCTTTGTATTGCAGGTTTTTTTTGAGAGTTTACAACCACTTTAAGCCACAGTTATTATTATTATTATACACGATTTATATAGCGCCAACAGTTTACGCAGCGCTTTATAATGTATAGAGGGGACAGCACAATTACAGTACAGTTCAATACAGAAGGTACAGAAGGTATAGTTATGAAAACAATCCAGAAAGTGGTTGTGTATAAAGAAGGCAAATAGGCACAGTGGTATGAACAGGGGAAGCAAACGCTGTTTGCGAGTATCATAGGTTGTTGATGTACAAAATGTGTACATGCTTTATTTAAAGTCACCCCATCATTTTGTAACAAACAAAATTCTGTACAGCCGGACAGTAGAAAAAGGGTGCACTGTTATTGTCTTTGTTTTTACTTTATTAGCCTATTTTGGAAAGTTGTAAGCACCACTTCTAGTACTATTCGGCTACACCTGATGAAGTGCTCAGTTGGACCATGCAACGTGTTGGATATTAGTTAGCCAATCCTTCCGGTTTACTTTATTGTTTTGCACAAGATTGCATTTTTTCAGCCCTTGTTTTTTCCCCCGGTGGTTACTCCATTTTCAGGTCTCGGATTACCCCGGCAAAAAGGTTATTATATTTACACTTCAGTGCGTTGGTATCATTAGTAACTTGTAGATATGATATTGTAGCACCACCCCAGAGGAGAATCTGAATTTGGTTTGTGATTTCTCTGCACACCTGAAGATGACATGCCTTGCTCACCCAACACTTACCAACACACCTTGAAGTTTTTCAAAGAATTTATTAGGCAAGTTGTTCTCTGTCAGGAGCTTTCAGCCAGAGAATTGCTGGATGAGCCAGGGTGAACTATGAAATACTGACCTTAGATCGAAGCCCCAGAAGCGGTCCCCGTACAGTGGTCCGCCGGCGATATAACTCCCAGAGTTATTTCTGTGTATTGCGGGCTCCGGTGCTGTGATTGGCTGGATCCACAATGACGTCACTCCCGCGCATGATGGTAGCAGCGCGTCAGCTGAAGCAACTACTCGTACGAGCAGTTGCTTCAATGCGAATGTACAGATAACGTCGGCACATGATGATAAGGGGATATCTCCTAAACTAATAAGAGACAAGCCCAACTTGCTTTCCAATGCTTTACTTCCTGCAGTGTCAGTACATGTGCATTCTTATCAACTCATTAGCCATAGGCGTGCGCACAGGGTGTGCCAGGTGTGCTTGGGCACACCCTAATCACCCCATATGGGGAAAATTCCCCCTTTTTAGACCCCTGATATTTTGACAAAGCCCCCTAATGGGTCTTCTAAAAAAAAAAATATATATATATATATATATATATATATATAAAATATAATAAAAAAATATATATAAATAACAAATTATAAAATATTTGTAAATAAAAAATTATAAAACAAAAATTATACATAACAAAATTATAAAAAATATTAAAAAATAAAATTGTAAAAAATAATAAAAAATTAAATAATAAAAATTAAATCTACTTACACTGTCCACTGCCATACTGACACCAATCTCTGCCCTACTGACACTGTCCATTGCTCTACTGACATTGTTAGTATATATACACATACACACACACGCATATGTGTTTGAGCCTTGGGGTGCACACCCTAATGCAATAGGCTGCGCACACCTATGTCCGTAGCATTCGCTGTAATAGGCAGACTTTTTTCTGCTCCTAGTAATAAGCCCAGCTAAAAGAACCCCAGAGCATTCCCCAGCCAGAGTTTTCACTCAGTAGACTAAATTGCTTGAATAAGGGGCCCACGGTGACCCATGGGGCTAGACCTAAATTGTGCTTCTTCTCTGCCAACTCTACACCTAAGTTTCTCATTCTAAAATGGCCCCATTAAATATACTAGGGAATACAAGAATTCCTTCTAATACCTCCTTACACATGGAGAGTAAAGAAATATTTGCTTTGCAACTATGCAGGCAAGAGCAAACCAATGGTCACCATTCAAGGAACCCATAATGACCACTTATGCCTCGTACACACGGTCGGAACTTTGACCGTGCAAAAGTCAGTGGGAAGTCCGACGGAAAGAAAGAGAACAGGTTCTCTATCTAAGGTCCGTCGGACTACCGAGAAAAAAAGTCAGATGGAGGCTACACACGGCTGGACTTTCCGAGAAAAAAAGCCAGTCTGACTTTTTTCTCGGAAAGTCCGGCCGTGTGCACGAGGCATAAAACAACCTCAATAATGAATGGCTGCTGCACTGCAGCTGGAATAACATTCATATTCTTTCAATGTGCTTGGTTCTCGTTGACCTACTTTATGTTGCATGTCATCAGATACAACTGTTCCTTTGCTGAATTTTGCATTCAAACTCATACAGCTACATTTGATAATAACACCCAGTGACACGAGCCCTATGTGTGATTATATATTGGAATCTTAAATTATCTATAATAAGCTGTTTTGATTTTATAGTATACGCATTAACATACAGTATATTTACACTACATTAGCTCTTTCTGTATTTTGTTAAATTTTTTGCTCCCAGTAGTCACCATTAAATTACATTATGTTGTTATATCAATTAAAACACCCTGTTCCTGATTCCCAGAACAATCATCTGTCTTTTATTGGGGAGGTTGCTAATTTGACATTCCCTGGGGAGTTTTTCTTGATTTTCATCTTAAAGTGGTTGTAAAGGTTTGTTTTTTATTTTCTAAATTGGTTCCTTTAACCACTTAGCCCCCGTTCACACCTAGGCGTATCTACGCCTGTAGTGCGACGCCGCAGCCGCCCCTGAGACGCTGGAGGGATTATTTCACATTGCCCTCTATGGAGATGGTTCACATCTCCACGCCGAACGCCGAACGCCGTACGCCTGCCGCCTGAAAACAAGTCCCGGACCTTTTTTTCAGGCGGCTTTCGGCGTTCGGCATAGGAGATGTGAACCATCTCCATAGAGGAGGTAAGGCTGCATTCACAATCGCGGCGTTTTGTCGCCGCAAATCACGGTACAAAACGCCGCAATTTGTCGCCGCAATTCACGATTTTGCACGCCAAGGTGTGAATGCAGCCTTAAGCCCCGAACCTTTAGGCAGCTAAATGCCCAGGCCAGGTTTTGCGATTCGGCACTGTGTCGCTTTAACAGACAATTGCGCGGTCGTGCTCCCAAAAAAAATTGACGTCCTTTTTTCCCCACAAATAGAGCTTTCTTTTGGTGGTATTTGATCACCTCTGCGTTTTTTTTTTTTTGCGCTATTAAAAAAAAATAGAGCGACAGTTTTGAAAAAAAATCAATATTTTTTACTTTTTTCTATAATAAATATCCCCCAAAAATATATAAAAAAAGCATATTTTTTCCTCAGTTAAGGCCGATACGTATTCTTCTACCTATTTTTGGTAAAAAAAAATTTATCGGTTGGTTTGCGCAAAATTTAAAGCGTTTACAAAATAGGGGATAGTTTTATTGCATTTTTATAAAAAAAAAAAAAAATTTTACTACTTTTTTTTTTTTTTACAACGTTTTTTTTCGTGACTGCGACATTATGGCGACACTTCGGACAATTTTGACACATTTTTGGGACCATTGTCATTTTCACAGCAAAAAATGCATCTAAATTGCATTGTTTATTGTGAAAATGACAGTTGCAGTTTGGGAGTTAACCACAGGGGGCGCTGAAGGGGTTATGTTTCACCTAGTGTGTGTTTACAACTGTAGGGGGGTGTGGCTGTAGGAGTGACATCATCGATTGTGTCTCCCTATAAAGGGGATGACACGATCGATGCAGCCGCCACAGTGAAGCACGGGAAGCCGTGTTTACACGCGGCTCTCCCCGTTCTTCAGTTCTGGGGACCAGCTAATAATAATTAGCTGGATGAGTACACAAGAAGGTCACCCTAGCGCAGCCTTTCTCAACCCTTTCAACACAAAAGAACCCTTGAAATATCTTTCCGGTCCCAGGGAACCCCTACTAAAAATGATGATATCTACAATTTATGATACTTTAGTGTGATGGTCAGTGGGAAGAATGCTCCTTACACTTCTGGTCATTGAGAAGAATTACCCCCTTACAGATAGCTAAAAAGATCAATGGCGTCAGTGGAAACTTATCTGAGAGGAAGAAATTGCTGATTGCTCAAGGAACCCCTAGCAATCTCTGGAGGAACCCTAAAGTTTCACGGAACTCTGGTTGAGAAACCCTGTCCTAGCAGATAACACGGGCTTACCCAATGTGCAGGGTCTAAGTACTAACTGGTATTCAACAGAGCACCTGATGGTGGAGATGGGTTTTGCTGTGTGTTAGTACCAGGTCGCGGCCCTCAGGATTGCCCTACCAGGAGGTAAGCAGGTCCTGTAGCAGATATACAGGTAGGAATCAAGCAGAAGTAAAGCCAGTAAACAAGCCAAAGGTTGGTAACAAGTAGTTGCAGGTTGGGATAAAGCGAAAGCGTAGTTGAAGAACAAGCCAAAGGGCGGTAACAAGTGGTAGTTGAGAGAAGGACAGCTGCAGGTACACAAAGGGGCAAAATATCAACTAGAGAGAGCACAATAATCTGGCAAACAGGAAGTGCAAGGCATGGGTAAAATAGGAAGTTCATAGGAGGAGTAAGGAGTTCAAGTTTCACCATAAAAAAGGTACAAGGCAAGATTTTCCAAGGGTTCAGACAGCATACCTCTCAAGTGGTTCAGCAAGGAGAGCTACAGCTGGATGCAGTCAAGGTCCTGGGTTCAGATCTTGGTCCTGACACATAATAATCAACCTGATTACACCCCAACCCCATGTACATATATAGATAAAAACGATATACTAAATTAAGGTGGATGTCCTATTGGGTTTACACTCACCTAGAGCTCAACTAAGAAGATTTATCCTCACGGAACGGAACTGAAACTTCTCTGGTAAAAATATGGGATGACGTCCTAGAGGCCGCAGATGAAGGAGAATCCTCTCTCCTGATCCTGTTGGACCTTAGTGCGGCCTTTGACACGGTAGACCATGGACTACTACTTACTAGGCTAGCTGAAGTAGCCAAAGTCGCAGAAGCAGATTTACCATGGTTCTCCTCCTTTTTGGAAAACCGCTCACAAACAGTGAAGTTGGGATCTTTCACATCAGGAAAGCATACGGTATCATGCAGAGTCCCTCAGGGATCTCCCTTATCACTGGTACTGTTCAATATCTATCTCCGTCCCCTCTTTGAAATCATCAGGAACCAGAAGCTACTTTACCATTCATATGCAGACGACACTCAACTATATCTCCGCGTCAGCAACGAAAAGGATCATTCTCCTGGATTAGAGAGATCTCTCACTCTAATAGATAACTGGATGACATCCAGTTATCTTAAACTCAATGGTTCAAAAACAGAGCTTCTCCTGTTTCACGCAATCCGGAAAAGTCACTCCGCGTCAACATGGACTCCCCCACCCATTCTGGGTAAAACTATCACCCCTAGCACCAAAGTCAAAAGTCTCAGAGTCATCTTCGACTCCTACATGACAATGTATGCACAAATAGGGTAGTAGTCAGCGGATCCCATCATCTGCTGCGCCTACTACGCCGACTTACCCCTTTATCCCTAAAGAGGACATTGCAGTCGTGGTGGGAACAATCATCAATTCCAGACTGAACTACGCAAATGCCCTTTATTTAGGACTTCCCAAATAACAAATCACTCGTCTGCAAGTCGTTCAAAATACGGCTGCTTGATTAGTGACTGGAAAAAACCATGGAAGTCAATCTCCTTTTCGCTTAGATCTCTTCACTGGCTACCAGTGAAAGACAGAATCACTTTTAAGGCACTCTGCCTAACACACAAGTGTATTCAAGGAAACGCTCCCCAATATCTATGCGAAATAATAAAAACCTATAACCCAAATCGCATTCTGCGATCAACAAATCAAAACCTACTGGAAATACCCAATGCAAGATACAAATCCAAAGGAGATCGGAGATTTGCTGTCCAAGGACCTCGACTGTGGAATGCACTACCAACCACCATCCGACTGGAGTCGGACCACTTGGCCTTCAGGAGAAGGATTAAAACCCATCTCTTCTGAGGTAAAGGGTTTCCTTACAGAAGAAATGGAAACAGCACCCAGAGGCGATTCAGTTCGCAAGTGTTGCGCTCTATAAGTTTTTCACTCACTCACTCACTCATTTTCTCTTCACTGACAGTGTTTTATCTGACAGGAAGTGTCTTCATTTGCTGACAAGGAGCATGCTGATAGGGGAAGAAGTAGAGTGATAGAGAGATGAGCTCATCACTGTGCTGCTTCTCCTTTCACTGTCCAGTCGCAGAATGGGAGCTTACCTGGGATGGCCTAGGCCAGGGGTGTCAAACTCAATTTTATTGCGGGCCGCATCAGCATAATGATTGCCCTCAAAAGGTCCAGTTGTATCTGTAAGATTAGATGTCCAGTGCATCCCCTATCCTTACATTAGATGCCAAGAGCCACCCACCATCAGAATTTGAGTCCCCCACTCTCCCTTACATCACAGTGCACCCCCTTTCCTTATGCTGCTGATGGGAAGAAGCGGGATGTATTGCTTGAAAGCAAAAAGTATGGGGACCAGAGGAGGGCTGTAGCTCTCATGCAACTGCAAAAGAGGAGCGAGACCTGCATGAAATGGCCTGGAGGGCCGGATTCGGCCCGCGGGCCTTGTGTTTGACACCTGTGGCCTAGGCTCAGAAGGTAGAATGATGCTGTCCAACAGACTGAGGGCATCTTGTGGCTGAAAAAAAGTACTGCATATTAGAAATTAAATATTGTAACAAAAGCTGTTTTTTTTTTTATTTGATCTTTTAATCATCTATTAATTTTAATCTTTTTATTTTGGCAAGAATTTTGCTTTAAGGTTTTTAATACATTAACATACAATGCTGAGATAATCTGACCACTTTCCTATCTAGAAAAAATAAAAAATTGCCTCCCGGATTTAGAAAGCAATTACGCCGACGTATCTCGATATACGCCGCGTAAGTGTAAATTTGCGCCGTCGTATCTGTGCGCCGTACCCAGAAAACTAGATACGCCTGAAAATAGGCTTCTTCCGACCGACGTAAATTTCCTACGCCGGCGTATCGTGGGCGCATATATACGCTGGACGCATCAGGCTCTCCCATTGATTTCCTATTCAAATATGCAAATGACCTAGATACGCCGATTCACAAACGTAGTTCCGTCCGGCGCATCTATATACGATGTTTACGTAAGGCGTCGGTCCGGCGTAACTTTACCCCTCATAAAGCAGGGGTAAGTCATGTTAGGTATGGACGTCGGAAACGTCGAAACAGCGTCGTATTTGACGTCGTTTGCGTAAGTCGTCCGTGAATACGGATGGGCGTAGGTTACGTTCACGTCGACTAAACATTGAGCCGGCGTAATTTACGGATAAAATTCGACGTGATACTGAGCATGTTAGTTAGGTGCGTCAAATATGTGGGGTCACGATTCATTAGCATACAACACGCCCCCTACCAGCCTACTTTGAATTAGGCGGGCTTACGCCGGCCCATATACGCTACGCCGCCGTAACTTCGGGCGCACTTCTTTCTGAATACACTACTCGCCTGTCTAAGTTACGGCGGCGTAGCGCATATGAGATGCGCTACGCCCGCCTAAAGATACACGCATCTTTCTGAATCCGGGCCTGCGTTCCCTTTAACAACTCTTTTTTTTTTACAGTTCCACCTTACTTTTCATTTACTCTTCTAAAATATTCTACCTAGAAATTATGTAGCTACTGAGCTGAATAACTTCCCTGTGATGATCCGTATCAGAAAGAATACCTTCCCACCAATATAATCATCTCTCTCACTGACTATAATATTATTTCACCGCATGCGGAGGGAGCCTTTAGAGAGCTACAAAATATCAGAGAGAACGGTGAAATTACTGCCTCGTGTAAAGGAACGCATTAAACGATTCTGCCAACTCGTTACAATAAAGTCAATTTTATATTATTAACAGCCTTGACTCAATGGCAAAAGGTGAATGTGACTAAATGGGGGGATCACGCCCCGAGCTATCTAGAGGATTATGGGAGATCTTTAACTGGGTGCCTAAGAGCGCAATGACGCCATGTGATCATTATTCCCTGCTGGCATTTATTTTCTTTCATTTAATTGGTTTAATTACAGTTATTTTACCAGCGCAGGAAATATATATGTTTTCCAGAAATCAATGGAGCTACCAGTAATTGTTAGGTGATTACAAGGCTCCAGTGACTGATATAGTACTGTGGGAATAAGCTCAGTAATGGTTACCATATGGTCATGGTGTACCACAACAGGCTCTTCACATTGAGGCTCCTAAGTGGTTTTACAAAGCTTGAAAGTTCACTTCATTTATTTATTTGTCACCAGCAAATTCAATGGCGAGGTCTAGATCATTGCTTCTCAACCTTTTTGAGACCAGGACCCTGGTAAATTCACCTAAAACAGTATAAAATAAAGTTTATACTCACACACTAAAAGTATGGGAGTGCAAAACATGGTGTTGTGTTGACATACCTCTTTAGACCCAGTCTGGGGCAGATCCACAGAACAATTACGCCATTGTATCTCTTGATACGCCGCGTAATTTCAAATTTTGCGCGTCGTATCTTTGTTTTGTATCTTCAAAACAAGATACGACGGCATCTCGGCAAGATCCGTCAGGCGTACGTCTTAGTACGCCGTCGGATCTAAGCTGCAATTCTTCGGTGGCTGCTAGGTGGCGTTTCCGTTGAATTCCGCGTCGAGTATGCAAATGAGCTAGTTACGGCGATCCACGAACGTACGTCCGGCCGGCGCATTTTTTTTACGTCGTTTGCATTCGGCTTTTTCCGGCGTATAGTTAAAGCTACTGTTATGAGGCGTACTCAATGTTAAGTATGGCCGTCCTTCCCGCGTAGAAATTTGAAATTTTTACATCGTTTGCGTAAGTCGTTCGCAAATAGGGATTTGCGTAGAATGACGTCACCGTCGGAAGCATTGGCTTGTTCCGGGTTAATTTCGAGCATGCGCACTAGGATACCCCCACGGACGGCGCATGCGCAGTTAAAAAAAAACGTTGTTTACGTCGGGTCACGGCGTATTTACATAAAACACGCCCCCATCACAGCCATTTGAATTCCGCGCCATTATGCCGCCAAAGATACACTACGCCGCTGTAACTTACGGCGCGGATTCTTTGTGGATTAAAAAAAAAGTAAGTTACCGTGGCGTAGTGTATCTTAGAAACGCTACGCCCGGCGCATAAATGCGCCGCTGTACGAGGATCTGCCCCAGTCTGTCTGGACAGTATGGTCATTTGCCGACTTGGCACCATCCACCACAGGCAGCGTAACTCTTCAATGAGACACAGAAGCTGAATCCAACCCAGTTTTTACATCAGCAAATTGCTGTACAGGGGATGTTTTTCCTGCCTTTTGAAATGTAAGAAGACAATGGGGTTGATTTACTAAAACTGGAGCAGTTGTGCATGGTAGCCAATCAGCTTCTAACTTCAGCTTGTTGAATTAAAGCGGAGGTTCACCCTAAAACAATTATATACCATTACATCCAGCATACTTCCGACATCTACAATATGATGTTTTTTATTTTATTTTTTATTTTTTTGCCGTACATTTATTGTTGTTTTCCCCCCCGGCTTCCGGGTTCTGGCTCCAGCGGGAGTGGGCGTTCCTATTCAGAGGTTAGATGATTGACCTCTGGTGAAAAACTTCCCCTGGCGCATAAAGCGCCTCACCAGTTTTCCGTAACTAGCTGACCTGCGAGTCGGCTCTATATGGCGCCTGCGCAGTCGGCTCTACACGGCGGTATAGAGCCGACTCGCAGGTCAGCTAGTTACGGAAAACTGGTGACGCTCCTTATGCGCCAGGGGAAGTTTTTCACCAGACGTCAATCATCTAACCTCTGAATAGGAACGCCCACTCAAACGGGAGCCAGAACCCAGAAGCCGGGGGGAAAATAACAATAAAACGGTATGTACGCCAAACTAAAAAAAAAAAAAACAGCATACTGTAGATGTCGGAAGTATGCTGGATGCAATGGTATATAGATGTTTTTTAGGGTGAACCTCCGCTTTAAGGTTTGACAATAAAACCTGGAAAGCTGATTGTTTTCTAGGCAGAGCTGCACCAAATTTTGTACTCTTCAATTACTTTTTTAAATCCTGTCTCTGAAAAGTACCAACCAGTGGTGGGCACTCCATTTGGGGGCGCGCCCCCCTTATCCATGTGCCCGGGCCCTAATCTACATGCAGGGTGCCGGACGCATGTATTTCAATGTTTTTTTTGTTTTGTTTTTTTAAGCACGAGTGGAGACTCATGCCGCGTACACACGATCATTTTTCAGCATGAAAAAAAAACAACGTTTTCCCAACTTCATCATTAAAACGATGTTGCCCACACACTATCATTTTTAAAAAATGATCTAGCAAAGCGCGGTGACGCACAACACGTACAACGGCACTATAAAGGGGAAGTTCCATTCGCCTTTGGGCTGCTTTAGCTGATTCCGTGTTAGTAAAAGACGATTCACGCTTTTTTGTCTGTTACAGCGTGATGAATGTGCTTACTCCATTATGAATGGTAGTTTTACCAGAACGTGCGATCCCGTCTCATAACTTGCTTCTAAGCATGCGCGTTTTTTTTTTACATCGTTTTAGCCCACACACGATCATTTTTTAAACCATTAACGAAGGTTCTTCTTGCCTCTTTCAGGTTTTCCATGAAGCTGCATACATAGCCGCAGAACGTCAAGACCTCCTGAATGCCATTAATGAGTTTCTGGATTGTAGTATGGTGCTCCCTCCATGCGAGGTTCAGGGGAAGGATCTGCTGCGCACCATCGCCACCTTCCAGAAAGACCTACTGAGGAAGAGGAGGGAGCGAGAACAGCGACGTTCCGCGAGGGATACCACGCCCAAAGCAAAAGGTCAGCACACATCAATACATACAACCATTGGGGAGGGAATCTGTGGATGGCTTCACACTTTAAGACCCGGTTCACACTGGGGCGACTCGTCAGGCGACACAGCCGCCTGACAAGTCGCGTCCCATTGTAGTGAATAGAACCGTTCTAATAGGAGCGACGCAAGTCGCTCCGATTCAGAAAAAGGTTCTTGTACTACTTCGGGGGCGACTCGGGGCGATTTGCATTGACTTCTATACAGAAGTCATTTTGCAAATCGCCTTAGAAGTCGTCTTCAGGTCGCCTGGCCGAGTCGCCCCCGAAGTCGTGGCGCCCCTGTGTGAACCGGCTCTTAAGTTCATGGTAGCCACACATCTTGTCTCGGGTTTTATATAGATTTTAGGGTATGCTGGAAATATTTTATTAAAACCCCTTCATGACTAAGCCTATTTCTGACATTTGGGGCTAGATTCACGTAGAATGGCGTAACTTTGTGCGGGCGTAACGTATCCTATTTATGTTACGGCGTAGCGTAAATAGGCCGGCGTAAGCCCGCCTAATTCAAATTGTGAAGAGGTGTGTGTGTGTTATGTAAATCAGGCTTGACCCAACGGGATTGACGTTTTTCCCGAACGGCGCATGCACCGTCCGTGGAATTTCCCAGTGTGCATTGCTCCAAAGTACGCCGCAAGGACGTCATTGGTTTCGACGTGAACGTAAATGACGTCCAGCCCCATTCACGGACGACTTACGCAAACGACGTAACTTTTTCAAATTTCGACGCGGGAACGACGGCCATACTTAACATTGGTACGCCGCACTTACGCCACCATATAGCAAGGGTAACTATACGCCGGGAAAAGCCTAACTTAAACAGCGTAACTGTATTGCGTCGGCCGGGCGTACGTTTGTGAATTCGCGCATCTAGCTGATTTACATGTTTTGACTCGTAAATCAGCGTACACGCCCCTAGCGGCCAGCGTAAATATGCAGTTACGATGCGACGGCGTAAGAGACTTACGCCTGTCGGATCTAATAGATATCTATGCGTAACTGATTCTAAGAATCAGGCGCATAGATACGACCGGCCGGACGCAGAGATACGACGGCGTATCTGGAGATACGCCGTCGTATCTCCTCTAAGAATCTGGCCCTTGGTGCTTACAAGTTAAAATCCGTATTTTTTGCTAGAAAATTACTTAGAACCCCCAAATATTATATATATATATTTTTAGCAGAGAATCTAGAGAATAAAATGGCGATTGTTGCAATATTTTATGTCACACAGCATTTGTGCAGCGGTCTTTTAAATGCATTTTTGGGAAAAATACACTTTCATTAATTTTTTAAAAACAAAACAGTAACGTTAGCCAAATTTTTTTGCATAATGTGAAAGATGATGTTACGCCGTGTAAATAGATACCAAACTTGTCACACTTTAAAATTGCACACACTCGTGGAATGGCAACAAACTACGGTACCTAAAAATCTCCATAAGCGACGCTTTTTTATTTATTTATTTATTTTTACATTGTGTTTTAAAAACAAAATTTCTGATCACTTTTATTGCTGTCACAAGGAATGTAAACATCCCTTGTAACAGTAGGTGGTGACAGGTACTCTTTATGGAGGGATGGGGGTCTAAGACCCCCAATCCCTACTTTGCACTTCAAAGTATTCAGATCACCGAAAACAGCAATTCTGAATACTGTATATTTTTAAAAATCCGGCGCCATTGGCAGCTAAGTGAGTGAGTGAGTGAGTGAGTGAGAAACTTATATAGCGCAACACATGCAAACTGAATCGCCTCTGGGCGCTTGGTATCCATTCCCTGGGCCCTTGGAAGAGATGGGTCTTGATCTTTCTCCTGAAGGCCAGGTGGTTTACCACCAATCGGATGGTGGTTGGTAGAGCGTTCCATAGTCTGGGGCCTTGGACCGCAAATCTTCGTTCTCCTTTGGACTTGTATCTGGCTTTGGGTATCTGGAGTAGATTTTGGTTGGTGGATCGCAGAATGCGATTGGTGTTGTGAGCTTTTACTTTCTCGCATAGATATTGGGGGGCATTTCCCAGAATACACTTATGTGTTAGACAGAGTGCTTTGAAAGTGATTCTGTCTTTTACGGGCAACCAATGAAGGGATCTCAACGAAGGTGAGATTGATTCCCATGTTTTTTTCCCAGTCACAAGTCGAGCGGCCGTATTATGAACGACTTGCAGAAGTGACCGAAACGGTGACGTTGTGACGTCGCTTCCGTGTTTACAGAGAGAAGACTGGAACAAAGCCGTTTCCGGCTTCGTGCCAGTCTGTCTCTAGCCGCCGGAAGTGGTGGATCAAAGATCGGGCCTCCCGGTGGGGCGGGAGGCCCAGTAAGAGCGGCGGAAGGTGGCAGGATAGGGGGAGGTCCCCTCCCGCTCCTCTGGGATAACAACCGAGCGGCTTTTAGCCACATTGGTTGTTATCCCTGGGATGATGCCTGCAGCTGCGGGCATCATCCCGGTATAACCCCCTAAAGTCGAGGCCGCATATATGCGAATGGTCGGCGCGAAGGGGTTAAATATTAAAGCCCCGTCCCGGCCATGTTTTTATTTTAGCTAAATGTAGGAAAATGTTAGAACTGCTATCAGGTTTTAAGGTTTGTAATACTGTCTGTATCCATTATAGAGAATTTTTGTTGTCAGATTTTTTGCATTCTTTATTATGAAATCTTTTATCATCGTTTAACAACAGCAGATCTTACAGACCATAGAAAATAAAAGAAAAACAGGAAACAATACACCATCAATACACCAAAATAGGGTGCAAGAATAAAAATCAAACAGAATCCGGTCCTGGTGCAGGACCTTCAAAAGTGTGATAGGTAGTCAAGAAATTAGATGTGTAATTTATGTCCCTAGAACACCTGATGGTGCTCCCTGCATGTTGGGCCTCTATGTGGCCAGGTTGTGTAAAAGTCTCACACATGTGGTATCACCATACTCAGGATGAGTAGCAGATTGTATTTTGGTGTGTAATTGCAAGTATGCCTATGCCATATGAGAGAAATACCGTATTTGCCGGCGTATAAGACGACTGGGCGTATATGACAACCCCCAATTTTCCAGCTAAAATGTTGGTTTTGGGATATACTCGCCGTATAAGACTACCCCCTTCCTACTAGTCATGCCTCGCCTCACGGTGCCACAATTACATGCCAGACTGTGCCACTACATGCCTCAATGTGCCCCATTACATGCCAGACTCACTGTGCCCCATTACATGCCAGAATTACTGTGCCCCATTACATGCCAGACTCACTGTGCCCCATTACATGCCAGACTCACTGTGCCCCATTACATGCCAGACTCACTGTGCCCCATTACATGCCACACTCACTGTGCCCCATTACATGCCTCACTGTGCCCCATTACATGCCAGACTCACGGTGCCCCATTACATGCCAGATTCGCTGTTCCCTTATGACATGCCTGACTGTGTCTTGACGATCCCTTACCTTATCCTAAGACATGCAGAATCGCGGCCATCCATTTTTCAAAAGCCGCGCCTCCTACTTCTTCTGTTCCGTGATAGATGGAACACTCAGCTTTCCAGGAGGCACTGTGTTCAGTGTTCGCCTATCACGGAGGCCCTCTCGTCCGAGGACAAGAGGGCCTCCGTGATAGGCGGACACTAAACACAGTGTCTCCTGGGAAGCTGAGTGTTCCGCCTATCACGGAACAGAAGAAGTAGGAGGCGCGGCTTTGAAAAATGGATGGCCGCGATTCTGCATGTCTTAGGATAAGGTAAGGGATGTTAGGTTACTGGCATATAAGACAACCCCCGACTTTTAAGAAGATTTTAAGGGGTTAAAAAGTCGTCTTATACGCCGGAAAATACGGTAACCTGTTAATATGCAAATTTTGAGAAAAAAAAAATCTTAATTTTGCAAAGAATTGTGGGAGGAAATTTCAAAACAACTTAAAAAAACTCACCATGCCTCTTACTAAATACCTTGGAATGTCTTCTTTCCAGAAAGGGGTCAATTGGGGAATATTTGTCCTGTCCTAGCTTGTAAGACCCCTTTCACACAATCGGCCCACTTGGATCCACCTGTGCGTGTTTCAGGCGGATCCATGCGGGCCACCCATTGACTTCTCCCAGAAGACAGCAGGGGGGCGGAGGAGGGGCCGGATATGGCATAGATATCCATGGATACTGCAGCTATCTATGCCTGGAGGTGGGTGCAAATACCTGCATTATACAGGTATCTTCTCCCCCCTCCCCCCTGAAAGGTGCCAAATGTGATACCGCGGGGGGGGGGGGATTCCGAAAAGCAGAAGTTCCATTTTTGGATAGAACTCTGCTTTAAGTTGCCTGGAGTTCAGTTTGGCAGTCAAACACATTCTCCGCTGTGCTTCAAAAGTGCTCCTGTGATTACACATGCTACACAGCTATTCCAATATACTGTTACATTTTGCAAGATTTCTGAAAGACCTGTCTGTGTTACACATGACACCAAATTTACATTGCATTAACCATAGTTCTTTCAAACACTTTTTTTTAAGGTGTTGTCTTTTTTCCAGACATAGAGAGGGATGTATCGAAGCCAGAGGATGATGATGATGATCAGGAAAGTGAATTAGACCCCCTGGAACGCTCAGGGTTTTTGTTTGGCGGTTTGGTGCATGATATTCGCCGGCGGTATGTGAAGTACTGGAGCGACATCAAGGACGGTCTCAATAGCCAATGTCTGGCAGCCTCTCTCTTTATCTACTTTGCCGCTCTGTCTCCAGCCATTACCTTTGGAGGTCTTCTAGGTATCTATAAGAGACGTAACACAGATCTAAACACACTTTCTTTTTTTTGATTTTTCCTAGTTTTTATTATGGGGGAGGAGAAAGAATTAGAACCTCTGTACGGGTTTCAATAATGTCTGTGTCCTGTTAAAGTATATGTAAACCCAATCACCAGTATTTCATACAAGCTTTAATATGGTAATGTAATTTAAAAGTCCTTTTTAATATTTTCAATAAAAAAAAAACTACAAATGTTCCTGCCATGAAGGCTCTTGAGTTGGCAGATATAATAAAATATTTACAATAATGTGAGGGGTGTATTCACATTTGTGAGATACTGTATATTTATATATAATTTAGATGTATAACACAATTCTTTAGCAAACTAAACCATCCAGTTAGGTTTTACAATTTCCACCTGGACTCCAACAACTCCTATAGCAAGTTTATAGTCTCTGGCCATCTCCTGTAGCATTTCTGAAGTCTCTGATCATCTCCTATAGCAGGTCTTTTGTCTTTGTTCATCTCCCATTGTCGGTCTGTTGTCTTTAACCATCTCCTGTAGCATGTCTGTTGTCTTTGATAATCTCCTGTAGCATGTTTATTGTCTCTGACAATCTCCCGTAGCATGTCTGTTGTCTCTGGCCATTTCCTGTAGTATGTCTGTTGTCTCCGACCATCTCCTATAGCATGTCTGTTGTCTCCAACCAACTCCTGTATCATGTCTGTTGTCTCTGACCATCTTTTGTAGCATGTCTGTTATCTCTTACCATCTCCTATAGCATGTCTGTTGTCTCTGACCATCTCCTGTAGCATGGCTGTTGTCTCTGACCATCTCCTATAGCATGTCTGTTGTCTTTGACCATCTCCTGTAGCATGTCTGCTGTCTCTGGCCATCTGCAGTAGCATGTCTGTTGTCTTTGACCATCTCCTGTAGCACGTCTGTTGTCTCCGATCATCTCCTGTAGCATGTCTGTTGTCTCTGGCCATCTCCAGTAGCATGTCTGTTGTCTTTGACCATCTCCTGTAGCATGTCTGTTGTCTCTGACCATCTCCTATAGCATGTGTGTTGTCTCCAACCATCTCCTGTAGCATGTCTGTTGTCTCTGGCCATCTCCAGTATCATGTCTGTTGTCCTTGACCATCTCCTGTAGCACGTCTGTTGTCTCTGACCAGCTCCTGTGTTTACAATGCAGCAGGGCAGCTACTCAGGACGGGAAAATGTAAAAAGGGGGAAAACTGCGCTAATCTGGAAATATATAAGGTGAGCAGCTACACAAGCAATGTGACAAAAATTGGATAGAAACGGTGAAAAAATATGTAGCGCTAATAGGAAACACTTATAAAAAGTACACAAGTGAAAACCATACATCAATGTGATTAAATCACAGTGGCCTGTGGATGAGTGTCCATTAAAATGAAAACAACACAAACAAAAGTCCATCAATAGGAGGTATATGGCCACATCCTCATCATAAGAAGGACATTCTGCACGGTAAAACAGGAGTAGATGGAATACTCTTACCGGATAGCGTGGATCTGCTTGTCAGCGACAACAGATCGTAAACGCATGGAAGGACTCCACACGAATCTGCTCGGCTGGACGATGGCCCAATAGTAGACTCCACACAGGATATCCCGATGGATGGCTATAAGCCTGGACTGGAACCTCACCATGGGTGTACTTGCTCCGACTCAGATTCGCAGACAGAAACAGAAGGTCAACTTGTGGAGTATCGTGGAGTATGAAAAACTTTATATCCAAGCAGGTCATGCAGGAGAAAGAAAAAAACAATGCTCCGGATGGTGCAGGTAAAAGAGGGTAGGTTTTATTGTAATAAAACCTACCCTCTTTTACCTGCACCATCCGGAGCATTGTTTTTTTCTTTCTCCTGCATGACCTGCTTGGATATAAAGTTTTTCATACTCCACGATTGTGCTCACCTTCCTTCAGTGAATACCACTGTTTACACCACCGATTGTCGCTTTGAAACAAGTGGAGTCCTTCCATGCGTTTACGATCTGTTGTCGCTGACAAGTAGATCCACGCTATCCGGTAAGAGTATTCCATCTACTCCTGTTTTACCGTGCAGAATGTCCTTCTTATGATGAGGATGTGGCCATATACCTCCTATTGATGGACTTTTGTTTGTGTTGTTTTCATTTTAATGGACACTCATCCACAGGCCACTGTGATTTAATCACATTGATGTATGGTTTTCACTTGTGTACTTTTTATAAGTGTTTCCTATTAGCGCTACATATTCCTACTCAGGACGGGAGCCAGAAGCTAGTGAAGATCACTGTAGTGGTGGTGCCTATTACAGTGATTTCCAGCTTCTGGAGGGATCCCACAGGTATGGAACATACCATATTTATCGGCGTATACCGTGCACTTTTTTCCCCTTTTCCCGCGCTCAGTTTGAAGCCTCCGCCGACATATACCGAGCGCAGTACACTCGGGTGCATTCGGCCAGGCTCGGCTTTGCTCGTGGTCACGCTCTGTGACGTTTATGCGTGAGAAGCCGAGCGTGGCCGAACGTGCCCGAGTGTACTGCGCTCGGTATATGTCGGCGGAGGCTTCAAACTGAGCGCGGGAAGCGGGGATTCGACTCGGAGACAGCGCGGGAGAAGCCGGGAGGACACCACCGAGGCAGCGGACGGACGCCGGACCAGACAAGGCCGCCGATAGACGCCGGGCAATACACCAAAACTGTAAGTAATAAAATGTTTTTTTTTTTACAGGAATTTCGGGTCAACATTAGGGGTGCACGCTATACGCCGGAGTGCGCAATACCCCGATAAATACGGTACTTATTTACATTGGTCCAAGCTGGATCAACACAACTACGTAAATACCGTTGTACCTGGAATTTCAACTGTAACATGTTAAAGCATTTATGAATTTTTGAGTGATTGGATTTAGCTCTACGTTCGGCCTTTTTGTTTCAATTGTACTATGGTGGCCAACATTATAGCCTCCATATCTTTGTATAGAAAGAAACAGCTTCTTACATCACAAGCAGATCACTGGGGGAATAGTTATCTTTATCATTGTAGTTATTTCTCCAAATTGACTTTTACCTGGAAAAGGCCGGTGACAACATATTCTTTCTTGCCATTCTCAGGGGAGAAGACACAAGGACTGATGGGGGTGTCGGAGCTTATAGTCTGTACCTCGGTGCTGGGTGTACTTTTCTCTCTCCTCGCCGCTCAGCCGCTGCTCATCATTGGATTTTCTGGCCCACTTCTTGTGTTTGAAGAGGCGTTTTTTAAGGTGTGAATAAACATACTCCACAAGTAAAGCCATTTTTTTTAGAATCTCAAGATGGGAGCCTTGTCAGACCATTCTGGAAAGCAGACTGAAAGAAGAGCTAGAATATGAGAGAAGGTCCAAAAGTTTGGTGACCTTGACAGTAAAAATATGTTTATTCAAGACTTCTCCATATCATCAATATCAAGCTGAAATAAGGTTGTAGACAACACATTTCTTCATAAAGCACTTCTGAAAACAATGGGCCAGATCCACGTACCCTGGCGCATATTTCCGTCGGGCGTAGCGTATCTCTGATACACTACGCCGCCGTAACTTACTTTTTTTTGTATCCTCAAAGAATGCGCGCCGTAAGTTACTATATAGCTATATAAAGGTAATCCAATGAGGAGGGAGTTGCTGTAATCAAGGTAAGAGATGACCAGGGAGTGAATTAGCTTAGTGGTGTCAATGGTTAGGAAGGGGCATAGATAGTAGAATTAATATTATTCAAAACCTCCAAACAGGCCTCCAAACCAGTTACCCATCTGGAGTCCCAAGTAAAAAAAAACAATACCGGTGTTAGAATTATTTTTATACATGTTGTATGATCTTAGCAGTTGGGTAAACCCCAGGCCTCCATTTAGATGTATAACCTGTACACTCTCTCTGCCAGTTCTGCCAGGCGCAGGACATCGAGTACCTGACCGGAAGGGTCTGGATCGGCTTCTGGCTGGTGCTGTTTGTCCTGGTTATGGTGGCCGCAGAGGGGAGCTTCTTGGTGCGTTACATCTCACCCTTCACCCAGGAGATCTTCGCCTTCCTCATCTCCCTCATCTTCATCAATGAGACCTTCTACAAGCTCTATAGAGTAAGTATTTAGTATTTTTTTTTTTATCTAGGAAAAATTTAAAATGTTATTTAGTGAAAAAAATGGCTTCTCCAAGAGATCCCAGAGGTAATCAGAGGGTCGGGATCCCCTGTAGTATTAAAGCGGAGCTCCACCCTCTACCTCCACTCCCGCAAATCGGAACCCTCCCCCCCTCCGGTGTCACATTTGACACCTTTCAGGGGGAGGGGGGTGCAGATACCTGTCTAAAGCCAGGTATTTGCACCCACTTCCGGCCACACAGTCTGCGGGTAGACTGCGGGCAGGATGTCACCTCCCGTCCCCCCCCCCGTTGTGTTCTGGAAAACACTCGGCTCCCAGAACACAGCGGGAGTCAGTCAGCACGGCGCATCACAACTCGCGCATGTGCCATAGGGAACCGGGCAGTGAAGCCGGAGCGATTCACTTCCTGGTGTAGTTACATAGTTAGTCAGGTTGAAAAAAGACACAAGTCCATCCAGTTCAACCCCAAAAAATAAACAAACAAAATAAAAAACACAGTACAATCCCATACACCCAACTCCATACCCAAAGTTCATCCAGAGGAAGGCAAAAAACCCCAGCAGAGCATGAGATCCAATTTGCTACAGCAGGGGAAAAAATTCCTTCCTGATCCCCCGAGAGGCAATCGGATTTACCCTGGATCAACTTTACCTACAAATCTTAGTACTCAGTTATTTTATGTACATTTAGGAAAGTATCCAGGCCTTTCTTAAAGCAATCTACTGAGCTGGCCAGAACCACCTCTGGAGGGAGTCTGTTCCACATTTTCACAGCTCTTACTGTGAAAAAAACTTTCCGTATTTGGAGGTGAAATCTCTTTTCCTCTAGACGTAAAGAGTGCCCCCTTGTCCTCAGTGTTGACCGTAAAGTGAATAACTCAACACCAAGTTCACTGTATGGACCCCTTATATATTTGTACATGTTGATCATATCCCCCCTTATTCTCCTCTTCTCAAGAGAGAATAAATTCAGTTCCTCTAATCTTTCCTCATAGCTGAGCTCCTCCATGCCTCTTATCAGTTTGGTTGCCCTTCTCTGCACTTTCTCCAGTTCTCCGATATCCTAGTGTTCTAATGATATAATAAAGTGCATTTGGTGGATCTTCCCATACAGAACAAACAATGTAGTGATATAATAAAGGTATAGTGTCCAGTCCGATTAGATAATTGATATTTAGGTGTTATTAAAATGATGACTATAAATTAGGTTGTTCCGCAGCAACACACAGGCTCTCCATAGAACACATTTTTAATTAACTTCCAATAACAAACAAAGTCCAAATTTCACAGATGATACAAAATCCAACAGAGTAATTCAAAGTCTCATTTTAGAGATTATATATTCTGATCACTTCCAGACCAATATATATTCATACAGAGAATACATAGGGGAAAATATTCTCTGAGTGACAAGACTGAACCCTCAGATTATATTCTCTATCCACTGAATAGCTGAGCAATTTGATTGGCCGTCTTTGATCTACATCCTGTCTTTCAGAGTGACAGCTAAATGACCCCAGCCGGAGTCACTAATTAGTATGCATCCTTGCATACTAAGCTCCCTCTAATAAGTAATTAGATTACATGTGGCCTGAGTAATGGTTTGATGTGTAAAATAGATTCACCCTGTCTCTTTGCCTATTGGCAATCGACAAGTTTCTTTTGATGTGTAACATCCTGGACTGAAATCTGGCCTGGTCAATTTTGGATTTATAACACAATAATATTAAATTTTATATATATAAACATTCCACATAAATCCACATATATTACAACATATATTACAAAACCTGGTTCCCTCACCGAGGATGGCGGGGGGCAGCAGAGTGACGAGAGATCGCTCGTCCTCTGCTGCGGACGGCACTGGACTCCAGGACAGGTAAGTGTGCCGATATTAAAAGTCAGCAGCTGCAGTATTTGTAGCTGCTGGCTTTTAATATTTTTTTTCCAGCGCACATCCGCTTTAAAATGACTGGTCTCTGAATGGCCTGATCCCACAGTGAGGCTGATTCACTAAAGAAGCTGAGAATGCTTACTGGAAAAATAAATAATTGAGGTGATTGTAGCCATATTAGTGCAATCGTGACAAAGAAAATTGAGTACAGTGGAACGTCGGATAACGAGCATAATTCGTTCCAGGAGAATGCTCGTAATCCAAAGTACTTGCATATCAAAGCGAGTTTCCCCATTGAAGTCAATGAAAACGAAAACAATGTGTTCCGCATTGACTTCAATGGCATGCAATTTCGCATGTGGCCAGAGGTGGGGGGTGACGGAGAGCATCGGAGACACTCGGAAAGGCCTAAAAGACACCTCGGCTAAACTCGGAAAACCTCGGAAAGGTTCGGGAACGGAGTATTTCGGAGACTTTCTGAGCATTTCCAAACGGCTCCGATTGGCGCCGTTCGGCTCCAGCGCCCCCCACCTCAGGCCAAACGCGGTATTGCACACCGCTTTGGCTTGAATCCTGCTCGTTTTGCGAGGTAAGGTTTTAAAAAAATACAGTGCTCGTATTGCGAAATGCTCGTTAACCACGTTACTCGCAATCCGAGGTTCCACTGTACTGTCCATGATACCAATTTTATTTGCACTAACATATAATAATTTTTCAGGATGAGCTTTCGGGGTATGTCCCCTTCCTCAAGGTTCTGCTTGGACCTTGAAGAAGGGGACACACCCCGAAAGCTCGTCCTGAAAAATTATATGTTAGTACAAATAAAAAAAGTATGACGGACAGTACTCAATTTTCTCTGTCACAATTGCACTAATATGGCTCTCTAAAAAAATAAAAAAAAAAGTGAAAATTCAATTTGATTATCCAATTTTGTACAGATGAGAAAAATAGGAATTTGCTTTTCACATAATTGGATAATTTAACTGAACTTTTGCTCTTTTTTGAGTGACCATTTTCAAGTTTTTTTACTCATCTGAAATGAGATGCATTGTTGTCTATGGGACATTGAACGCAGCTGAGTAAAGGTCAGTAATACAGTGGAACCTTGGGTTACAAGCATAATCTGTTCCAGAAGAATGCTTGACTTCAATGGCATGCAATACCGCATGATAGCCAGAGGTGGGGGTAGTCAGAAACGATCAGAAAGGCCCAAGGACAGCTCGGCTGAACTCAGAAAAACCTTGGAAAGGCTCGGGAACAGATAGCTAGATTCAGGATGGCGAGCGCATACTTGCGGCGGCGTAGCTTATGGCATTTAGGCTACGCCGCCGTAAGTTAGCGAGGCAAGTACATGATTCACAATATACTTGCCTGCTAAGTTACGGCGGCATAGCCTAAAGCGGGCGGGCGTAAGGGTGCCTAATTCAAATTAGGCTGAGGGGGCGTGTTTTATGATAATTAGGCTTGACCCGACGTGATTGAAGTTTTTTTGGTTTATTGATTTAGCCGTGGACGTAAATGACGTAAATCCCTATTCACGGACGACTTACGCAAACAATGTAAAATTTTCGAATTTCGACGCGGGAACGGCGGCCATACTTAACATTACTATTCCATCTATTTGATGGAATAACTTTAGGCCTGCTAATGCGTTACGGAAACGGCATATCTGTACTGCGTCGGCCGGGTGTACGTTCGTGAATAGGCGTATCTACTGATTTACATATTCTACGCCGACCGCAATGGAAGCGCCATCTAGCGGTCAGCCTAAAAATTACACTTTAGGATACGAGGGTGTAAGACACTTACGCCGCTCGTATCTGAGCCTAATTTAAGCGTATCTGGTTACCAGAATACGCTTAAATTAGCGCAGACGCAAATTCTGACTTAGGCTGGCGTATCTACTGATACGCCAGCCTAAGTCTCTCTGAATCTAGCTAAGAGTATTTCCGAACGACTCCACTCTGATACGCCAGCCCAAGTCTCTCTGAATCTAGCTAAGAGTATTTCCGAACGACTCCACTCAGCTCCGGCGCCCCCCCCACCTCAGGCCAAACGCGGTACTACACACCGCTGTGGCTTTAAACCTGCTCCTTTTGCGAGTGTTGTCTCACAAACACTCGCAAACCAAGTCAGGATTTTAAAAAATACAGTGCTCGCAATCCGAGGTTCCACTGTACAGCGTTGACAGAGCAGTAAAACAAAAATAGAAAATGTCCCATTTACTCGCCTACACTCAACATTACTCAGGTCTTTACGCAAGGTTTTTGGCCCTTTGCACACGGGTGTCACAAGTTGTTGAGTAAACATCGGTAAATTATGACGCCCGTGTGCAAGGGGTCTAAGGTCAAGCAGTTGACAGGCAGCAAATGTCAAACTTGAGATGACCTCTGAACCCAACATTCTTTCTGAAGCGTCAGGCACTGGCAAAGCAACTAGAGCTTTAATAAGGGGATATAGGGATCTTTAATAAGCAAGACCGCACTGTAAAGCCCTGTACACACAATCGGTTTGTCCAATGAAAACAGACCGATGGACTGTTTTCATCGGACAAACCGATCGTGTGTGGGCCCCACCGGTTTGTTTTCCATTGGTGAAAAAAAATAGAACATGTTTTAAATTTTTCCCATGGATAAAAAAACGATAGAAAAAAACGATCGTCTGTGTGGAAGTCCATCGGTCAAAAATCCGTGCATGCTCAGAATCAAGTCGACGCATGCTCGGAAGCATTGGACTTCATTTTTCTCAGAACTTCGTAGTGTTTTACGTCACCGCGTTTTGGCACGTCGGATTTTTGACTGATGGTGTGTAAGCAAGACCGATGAAAGTCAGCTTCATCGGATATCCGACTAGAAAATCCATCGGATTAGATTCCATCAGATATCCAATCGTGTGTACAGGGCTTTATAGTAATTAAAGTAGAAGTCTAAATAAAAATGTTTTTTTTTTTTACCATTCGGGTAAATTGGGGAATGGGCATCATAATGAGTATAATTTAGAAGATTTCCCCAGACTTTCACTTGTGGTTACTGGTGCCACCTGTTCCAGGAAGCAAGAACAGAAGTCCCCAGGAGGAACCCATACGACCAGGGCCGTCTTATCCAGTGGGCACACCTGGGCACAGCTCAGGGGCCCAAGGTGCCCATGGGGCCCCATCAGGACAGGCAGGGCCGATCCTAGGCGGGTGCACCGTGCCTTGGCGCTGTAAGTTGCCGCAGAGAAGGGGCGCCAAGCCACTGAAGCTGTAGCATGCCACTTGACTGCACTGATTGCTAGAATTGCCTGGCGCCTAGCAACCAGTGATAACAGTGGCCGCCCAGCATTCAGAGCGTGCCGCAGCTGCCCCAGCATCATAGCGCGCCACCTACGTGGCTGGAAAACTAGATCGGCTCCACCCACCTCTGCCATCTTCAGACTCAGACAGCATAGCATTCCGCAGGTCACCATCTTTATTGTTGGGGCCCCAATGCATTTCTTTGCCCAGGGGCCCATGAAGCTATTAAGATGGCACTTCATACGGCACCCTTTTTTAGGGGAGTAGATAAGGAAAAGGGTAGGTATTGCTGCGTTTGGGGAAATTCCTTTACACTTCCTTTCCCTGTGACTACTGGGATTTAAGCGGTAGTAAACCACAGTTAATAATACTTGATTAAATAATACTCTAATGCTGCGTACACACGGTCGGAATTTCCGACAAGAAAAGTTTGATGCAAGCTTTTGGTTGGAAATTCCGAATGTGTGTAGGCCCCATCTGACTTTTTCTGTTGGAATTTCCGACAGCAAAAATTTGAGAGCTGGTTCTCAAATTTTTCGACTCAAAAAAGTTCTTGTCGGACATTCCAATCGTCTGTATGCAATTCGGACGCGCAAAAAAACACGCATGCTCGGAATCATTTAGACGCATTCTCTGAATCATTGAACTTAAAGTGGAGGTTCCCCCTAAAAAAATACATTCGGAAGACTGGTTACACTGCGGTTAGGCTGTTTTTTTTCGTACATACCTCAATATCGCCGTCTCATCCCTCGGCTTCCGGGTATGATTCCTGTGGGGCTGGGCGTTCCTAGTTGATTGACGTTCCTCCGACCGACGCATACTTGACGTCACGACTTTTCGAAAGAAGCCGAACGTCGATGCGCTGGCGCTGTATAGAGTTGACTCTATACGGCGCCTGCGCAATGACGTTCGGCTTCTGTCGGAAAGTCGTGACGCGCAGTATGCGCCGGTCAGAGGAACGTCAATCAACTAGGTCCAGCAAGAATCAACGGCGATATCGAGGTATGTGCGAAAAAAAAAAAAGACAGTGTAAGCAGTCTTCCGAATGTATTGTTAGAATTTTTTTTTAGGGGGAACCTCCACTTTAATTTTTCTCGGCTCGTTGTAGTGTTGTACGTCACCGCGTTCTTGACGGTCGGAATTTTGTGTGACCGTGTGTATGCAACACAAGTTTGAGCCAACAATCCACGGTTTTCTTGTCGGAATTTCCAATCGTGTGTACGCGGCATAAGATTCGTTTTAAAATTTCCTCCAGTTAACTTGCGGTCAAGTCCCAGTGTTCTTGATTTTGGTTTCATAGTGAAAATACTGCCCCCCTGAACCTTATTCACCTCTTTGATTTATTGTGGCTTGACTTCCTGGTTCTCTACTGCACATGCGCGCTCTCACTGAACCCTGTCTTCTGGGACCTGTGTGTCTCCCAGAAGACAGCGGGGGGGACAGAGGAGGGGCCAGACATGGTGTAGATATCCGTGGATACTGCGGCTATCTATGCCCTGGAAGTGGGAGCAAATACCTGTATTAGACTGATTTAAACTACCACTCAGCGGTATCATAGCATCTTGTTAATGAATATAGGAGGCATTTGATATTTTAGACACATATTTCTGCAGGAAAGGACAGGAAATTTTCATGTTTAGAGTTGACTGTGTTGCTCTAGGTGTTTGCAGACCACCCGTTGCTCAGGACATACCCTTCTGGTGGGTCTGGAGGTCGAGCTGCCCCGGGTCCCCGGATGCAACCGAACACCGCTTTACTCTCCCTTATTCTGATGTCAGGAACTTTCCTCATCGCCTTTTTCTTGCGCAAGTTCAAAAACAGCCGGTTCCTTGGAGGAAAGGTGAGATGGAGGGTTAGTGACAGCGCGGTATACGGGTCCTCCTCATATCCCAGCTGTTACATGGTCTCGCTCTCTCTCTCTTTTTTTCTTTGCTCAGGCTCGACGAGTGATTGGAGATTTCGGGATTCCGATATCTATCCTAGTTATGGTCTTAATTGACTACACAATAACTGACACCTACACGCAGGTATGTTCTTTACAATTCTTTAGAGCCCATTTACAAATTTGTGGTGAGTTAATACGCGTCATGTCGCGCATTAATGTGTGTCGCATTAAAGTGGTTGTATAGATTTTTTTTTTTTTTTTTTAAAGTAACAAACATGTTATACTTAACCCAACTGTGCAAGCTCTCTCCCGAGGGGGTTAGCTTGCGGGCGAACTCCCGTGTCATACAGTGGGCATCCATAGACGCCAAGGGCCAGATTCAGGTAGAACTGCGGCGGCGTAACGTATCGTAGATACGTTACACCGCCGCAAGTTTTCATCGCAAGTGCCTGATTCACAAGGCACTTGCGATGAAAACTACGCCGGCGGCCTCCGGCGCAAGGCGGGCCAATTCAAAAGGGACGTGTGCCATTTAAACTAGGCGCGCTCCCGCGCCGGACCTACCGCGCATGCTCCGTTTCCGAACTCCCGCCGTGCTTTGCGCGCCGTGACGTAATTTTTTCGAACGTCGACGCGCGTAGCGTACTTCCGTATTCCCGGACGGCTTACGCAAACGACGTTATTTTTTAAATTTCGACGCGGGAACGACGGCCATACTTTATACAGCAATACGATTGCTGTGTAAAGTTAAGGCACCAAAAAAAACGACTAACTTTGCGACAGGAAACTAGACTAGCGGCGACGCAGCGAGCGCGAAAAACCGTCGTGGATCGCCGTAACTCCTAATTTGCATACCCGACGCTGGTTTACGACGCAAACTCCCCCCAGCGGCGGCGGCGGTATTGCATCTTAAGATCCGACAGTGTAAAACAATTACACCTGTCGGATCTTATGGCTATCTATGCGTAACTGATTCTATGAATCAGTCGCATAGATAGAACAACAGATACGACGGCGTATCAGGAGATACGCCGTCGTATCTGCTTTGTGAATCTGGCCCCAAGTGTATGACTCGGTCCCGCCCCCGGGCGGCCGCGTCATTGCATGTGATTGACAGCAGCGGGAGCCAATGGCTGCGCTGCTATCAATCTATCCAGTCAACGGCCAGATTCCATAGAGAAGAGGACGCCGGGGGATGCATACAGCAGGTAAGTAAAACGGGGGGGCTGGGGGGCCCATGACAGCGAGGTGTTTTTTCACCTTAATGCATAGAATCATAGGCGTGTGCACAGGGTGTGCCAGGTGTGCCCATGCACACCCTAATCACCCTTTACAGCACAGATTCACCTTACTGCCCTGGCTCCCTCCTTCCCCCTGCAGTGCTAACAGCTTTCCTCCTCTCCCGCCTGTTGCTGCAAGGATGTTTTAGGATGAGTGGAGGAAGGGGCTGGTAAATATGTAATTGACCATCCCTTTCCCTTTCTGAATGAACATAATGAGTGATCGGTAGTGTGTGTTTGAGCTTTGGGGTGCACACCCTAATGCAATAGACTGCGCACACCTTAGCATAGAATGCATTAAGGTGAAAAAATACGAACCTTTACAACCCCTTTAAGGCAGACCATTGCAATGAATGGGCTGCCAATGCACTTCAGCATGCCAAAAATTGCGCATGCACCATTTATGCCAACACAACAAATTAAAGCGGGAGTTCACCCAAAAGACACATTTTTAACATTAGCTTGAGGCTTATTATGGGAAGCAGAATCGGGTGTTTTTTTTTAATCAATGCAGTACATACCTTTTTAGAGATAGATGTTCTCCACGGCTTCCGGGTATGATCTTCGGGACTGGGCATTCCTATTTGATTGACAGGCTTCTGACCATCGCATACAGCGCGTCACGGGTTGCCGAAAGTAGCCGAACGTCGGTGTGCAGGCGCCGTATAGAGCCGCACCGACGTTCGGCTTCTTTCGGCAACGCGTCACGCGATGTATGCGACGGTCAGAAGCCTGTCAATCAAATAGGAACGCCCAGTCCCGAAGATCATACCCGGAAGCCGCGGAGAACATCTATCTCTAAAAAGGTATGTACTGCATTGATTTAAAAAAAAACACCCGATTCTGCTTCCCATAATTAGCCTCAAGCTAATGTTAAAAAAAAATTTCGGGTGAACCCCCACATTAACGAACAAAATGCATGCCCTCGCAATGCAGCAATGCATGTTACATCTTGCAGTATAGTTGCCACGTGTAAATGAGCCTAAAGAGAGTCTTCATTTGTTCGGCCAAGAAAAAAGAAAACGTTTGTTCCCAATTTTTCTTTATTTTTTTTGGAATTTTTTGCTAATTCTGATGTGTTGTGGGCTATACATGAAAAAAAAGCAATTTTCCCTGCATGCACTTCTTCTCTAATGAGGTTTCTATAAGCTGGGCTGTGCATAAGGGGCAGTTAAAGTTGACGTTTATCACGATTACAGAAGCCATTCAGCTCTACGCATGGGGCGTATTTATGAAAACTGGTGACCACCTACACCCGACAACTACATTTAGGTTTGCGTTTAGAGAAGGAATGTTAAACCTCAATTGGTCGCTGAGGGTAACGCCAATGTATTTGCTGCTCTTTTTTGTGTGGAAAGCAAAAAAAAAAACAATTTCCATCCTCTTGTTGTAGAAGTTGAATGTTCCTTCAGGCCTGTCCGTCACGTCTCCTGGAAAACGTGGGTGGTTTATTCATCCTATGGGGACATCTGGTCCGTTTCCACTCTGGATGATGTTTGCATCAGCTATCCCGGCTCTTCTGGTGTTCATTCTCATCTTTATGGAGACTCAGATCACTACGTGAGTAGGATGATACTAAAGATTTATATACTCCACAGACCTGGGTTCACTTTTCTTAAAGCTGAACTCCAGGATAATCAAATATTGTCTAATTATAAGAGTCATGTGTATTCTTCTTGAATCTTGGTGAGCTTTGTGTATTTCTTCCATATCTGTGCAGGAATCCAACTTTACCTTCTTGTAATAAAGACCACTCACTGCTTCTCTCTCTCCTTGTGCAGAGTGACTGGTCTTGTCTCCGCCTCTTCCTGTAGTTTTCTGCAGGCAGCCTGTAGTGGGTGGGGCCTGTTGGGTCCCTCCCTCAGCTCTGCTCTCTCTACAGGCTATATACAGCACAGTGATGATGTCACTTCCAGGATACTTATTGTGTTTGCAAAGGCATTTGGTCCACACACAGTGGATTTATATCCTTTTTGGCTCTTGAGGGATATAATTTAAAGTGATATTAAACCTTCTTTTTTTCTAATTAAAATAACATATGTGTTATACTTACCTGCTCTCTTCCTCTTCTTCTGGGGTCCCCCGCCGGTGTTCTGTCGAAAAAGCCAACTCGTCGAAATCTCCAATTACATCTATGACTCTCCAGCAGCAGATTTCAATGACTTGGCTCTACTGCCCATGCCCGGGCGTGCACCCAACAGAATAACAGGATCATCACTGCAAATTCAAAAATTCGTACATTCAAAAATCTAAATTCTAAAATTCAAAAATCCTAAATCGGGAAATTCAAAATAATAACTTACTAACTAATAATAACTAACCAATAAATGATACGTATTGGAATTTCTTTTCAATTTTGACTGTCAAGCCTCGTACACACGATAGGTTAACCAGAGGACAACGGTCTGAAGGACCGTTGTCATAGGTTAACCGGTGAAGCCAGGGCAGGACTTAGGGAGATGGGGGCCTCTGGACTTGAGTCACTTTCGGGCCCTACCTTCTATACATTATGAAAAATGGGCATGGTTCTTGCAAAATAGTGGGCGTGGCTCAAATGGGCGTGGCTCAGAAGGGGTGTGGTTAGAGTCTGAGAAGAATGAGGGATGAAGGGAGAAAGAAAGAAAGAGGGAGAGAAAGAGAGAAAAAAAGGGAAGAAAGAGAGAAAAAGAGATGGAGGGACAGCATGCCCAGATCCTACACCACAATAAAAATATGTGTATCTATCTATCTATCTATCTATCTATCTATCTATCAATTCAGCTATCCATCTTAAGCTCTTTAACGCCTATTTGCTACCCCCTGCACACCAATGACTCTGCCGCCGCTAAAATATCTACAACCAATATTTCTTGGACCGAAAAGAAACAAAAGGCCTACTTGTGCACTCACCGGAGTCTTTGGGAAAACGAGAGCTAAATAATAAAAATCATTCATTAGTCATTACAGAAATATTCTCTTTTCCCTATGACTCACGTCCTAGTAATTACCATCTGACCAGCCTAATAAAAATCGCGACAAAACGAAGGTCAATTAGCAGCGACAAGTGTTCATTATACAATAATTATATTGTGATTGAGCAGACAGAGCCTTGAAACTGGTTTACCTTTCAACAGCCTCCGGTGTTCTGCCGAATAAGTTACCCCTGTACTGCGCAGGCGCGGCGCGTGGCTTGCCGTTTAGAGTTGCCTCCGTCTCAGCTCTACATGTTCGGCTATTTTCGGAGGCTCAGTTCAGGTTTGTACTGCGCAAGTGCCGCGCTGCGCCTGCGCAGTACAGGGGGGGTCCTTATCTGCCAAGGGAACTTTTTCGGCAGGACACCGGGGAACTTTTTCGTCAGGACACGTGGTCAGAGTCAGACAGTCAATAGCTCAGGGCGTGTGCTACCTATTTACGTCACGTGTATGGAAAAGGACCCAAGGGGAGGCAGGGGCCCCGAGTACATTGAGGGGGCCCTACGTAGCTTGCGTAGCAATCGTATAGGGTGGAAGGGCCCTGGGAACGGCACACACAGAGCGTGCCGTGACTCAGTGGACGGGAAGCGCATGCGCTGGAGAAATAATCAAAGAAAAAAGTAAGGAGACTTTAACAGGCAGGGGTCCCCTATTGGATGGGGCCCATGGGCTTGAGCCCAGTCAAGCCCAATGATAAGTTTGGCCCTGGATGAAGCTGATTGATGGTCCGTCACGCCTACACACCATAGGTTAAATAACCGATCGTGTCAGAACGCGGTGACGTAAAACACAACGACGTGCTGAAAAAAACGAAGTTCAATGCTTCCAAGCATGCGTCGACTTGATTCTGAGCATGCGTGGATTTTTAACCGATGGTTGTGCCTACTAACGATCGGTTTTGACCTATCGGTTAGGAATCTATCGGTTAATTTTAAAGCAAGTTGGCTTTTTTTTAACCTATGGTTAAATAACCTATGGGGCCCACACACGATCGGTTTTGACAGATGAAAACGGTCCATCAGACCGTTGTCCTCTGGTTAACCTATCGTGTGTACGAGGCCTTAGTGAACATAACGAATACGAATTTATCAAAAGTTATGAATTATCCGAAATAACGAATGTCGCATCTGAACAAATGGTACAGAACAAATTAATAATAATAAAACATTTTTTTTTATTATTTTTATTTATTATTATTAATTCATTACGTTCCATTCGTTTACATACAGCATTCGTTATTTTGGAAATATTGTAACTTCTGATAATTCGTATTTGTTACGTTCACTAACAGCCAAATGTTAAAGGAAATTCCAATACCTCTAATTTAATGGTTAGTAATAGTTATTATTAGTTATTATTTCAGATTTTCAAATTTCCGTTCTTCTTTTGAATTTTCGTTTAATTTCAGATTTTCTAATTCTCAAATTTCGGAATTTTGAAAACTCGAAAATGCTGAATTTTCGAATATTCAAATTTACGAGTGTTCGAAAAAAATTCCGTAAAAAGGGTTTTCGTTAATTCGGATATTTCCAAATGTGTCGAAATTTGTTAAAAAACTAATTCGGTACCAAACAAATTGCACATGTCTAATAACGATGGTGTTATTAGTATGGTACCCACTACTACTGCTGCTAATCATAATTAAAATAACAATGGAATCGGTTCCACACAAGCTGAAATGTTCTATGTATTCTAGCCCCACTAATATTATTTCCGTCCTTCTACCACTTCTAATGTTAATAATTATGATACTTGTTTATTTTTTTTGATTCTATTGCAGCCTGATTGTCAGTCGGAAGGAAAGGTGCCTACAGAAAGGCAGCGGCTTTCACTTGGATTTGCTCCTCATTGGCACTCTGGGTGGGCTCTGCGCCCTTTTCGGACTTCCTTGGCTGACGGCGACCACGGTGCGCTCCGTCACTCATGTCAACGCCTTAACCCTGATGAGTAAAACAGCGCCGGGAGAGAGACCGCGAATCTCAGAGGTTAAAGAGCAAAGGGTGACCGGAGTGCTGATCTCCATTCTCGTGGGTGAGGGCACAGTGCATGAATGACAGTTCTGGGTGCTGATTGGCCAAAATTATTCTTTTTTATTAAAGATTTTTATTTTGGAAAGTAGGAAGGAAAGGTGGTGTCTTTCACTTTGGTTTATTCCTCAGTGGCTCTATAGCAAATAATAGTATATTCTAGTAACTGTACCTATGTGGGAATATCTGCAATGACAATATTTAAAATACTTAGGGCCAGATCCAAGTACCTCTGCGCATTCTTCCATCCAGCGTAGCGTATCCCAGATACACTACGCCGCCGTAACTTTCAGCGTATTTTCCGTATCCTGAAAGAATTTGCGCCGTAAGTTACGGCGGCGTAGTGTTACTGTGTCGGCGTAAGGGCGTGCAATTCAAATGGATGAGATGGGGGCGTGTTTTATGTTAATACGTCTTGACCCGACGTAAATGAAGTTTTTTTTAACGCGAATGCGCCGTCCGTGGGGGTATCCCAGTGCGCATGCTCGAAATTAACCTGCAACAAGCCAATGCTTTCGACGTGAACGTAATTCTACGCAAAGCCCTATTCGCGAACGTTTTACGCAAACGACGTAAACAGCGTAAAATTCAATGCTGGCCCGACGTCCATACTTAACATTGAGTACGCCTCATATAGCAGGGGTAACGTTACGCCGAAAAAAGCCTTATGGAAACTACGTAAAAAAATGCGCCGGACAGACGTACGTTTGTGGATTGGCGTATCTAGCTAATTTGCATACTCAACGCGGAAATCGACGGAAGCGCCACCTAGCGGCCAGCGTAAATATGCACCAACTAAAACGTACGCCAGTCGGATCTAGCCCAGATGCAGGCGTATCTTGTTTTGTGGATACAAAACAAAGATACGCCGGAGCAAACTAGAAGTTACGCGGCGTATCAGTAGATACGTATGAATCCCTTTCTTTTTGTTCCACATGCTTTTATTCATATTTTCCTCCACATTTAAATGCAGACCAAACTGTCCAGTAAAAGTCACAGATACAGGGGTTGGACCAAACCATATAACACTGCCAGGGGTGCTTACAACAATCTGCTTTGATCTTCCGGGTTTTCCAAAGAAAGAAAAAAAGAAAAAGAAAATAGCTGTAGCTGCCTAAAATGTTTTAGTTTGAGTTGAGTTGATTTTTACTTAACCACTTCACCCCCGGAGGATTTGGCTGCCCAATGACCAGGCCATTTTTTTTGCGATTTGACACTGCTTTGCTTTAACTGACAATTGCGCGGTCGTGCGACGTGGCTCCCAAACAAAATTTACGTCTTTTTTTTCCCGCAAATAGAGCTTCGTACGGCGTGAACATAACCTACGCCCAGCCAGACACACGTCCAACGTAAATTACGCCGGCTTGTGTTCCCTGGTGCCGACCTTTGCATGTCTGCTGCTGGGTTGCGCCTCCTTTATGGGAAATAACTTTACGCCGGACGTACAACTTACGCGCACCTCGCGTAGCCTACGTTGGGCGCACACAGGTTCGTGAATCGCCGTATTTCCCTCATTTGCATGTTTGAATGGCTAATCAATGGGAGCGGCACCATGCTCCCAGCCTAAATGTGCGTCCACCCTACGCCGGCGTAAGCAAGATACGTCGGCGGGGTGTAGCCTGGCTTTAGGCGCATATCTGTTTGTGGGTCTGGCGCACAGATACGACGGCGCACATTTGCACTTTCGTCGGCGTAACTTGTTATACGTCAGCGTAAGTGCTTTGTGAATCTGGGCCGTAGTGTCTGCTAACATAAGGGGTTAGTGTTGAAGTGGCCCATTATATTGCTGGCCAGTGGAAAATTGCCCCCTTGTATTGGTGGTCAGTGTAGGCAGGAGATCAATTAGCCACATCTAGGGGAACCCCTAGTACCTTTAGGAGGAACCCTGGAGTTCCACAGAACCCAAGTTTACAATGACATGCAACAACAACAGTCAACTTAAACATTTTTTTTTCTTTTTTTTTAAGATGCCACCATGAAAATACTTTTCGTTGATGTCTATTGTTTTGCACCAGTTTTTTTAAACTGAGTGTATTATGTAATGTCACCTATAGATGTCACTGTTGCATAGTTTTGTTGTATAGTTTTAGCCTATGACTAGAGCTCTTCATGTATGCCATGGCAATGGAAACAGTGACATCTAGAGGCTATAACAGAGAAGGGGGCTTTAATATTAGTGATAGCTTATCCTTAAGTCAAAACTGACAGCCATGGCACCATCTCCAATCTCTCCTGTCCCTTGAGGCAAAACTGGCACTGTGTGCATCGATTTTTTTTTTTTACCAGCGCATGTTGTTTTATGTGCCATTGCTTTTATTGACCTTTATATGAGCACATTGATGTATGTTTTATGAGCAGCATTTGATATTTATTAGTTCTGATGAGTAATTCTATCAATACCATGCACTCGGCCTCAGTGACAAACTTGGACGGTTAGGCACTTAAAGGTATAAGCAAGTCAACACGGAAAAATGATGATGTGAAATAAATCAGCCAACCTGCTCTAGGAGGCAGAGAATACGAGCAAATAATATAACGCGCAATTACCTCTGAGAGTGAAAGTGCACATTGTTTATAAACGGCCATTCCAGACTGGTTCTGTTTAAAGTGATTGTAAAGTTAAAACATTAAAAGAAAAAAAACATGTCTATACTTCAAGGCAAGCTGTACATTTGCAGTGTGAGACCTATGGCACTGCTGCCTTTGACTGTTGTGAGCAGGGCCGGCCTTAGGTGTTCAGGCGCCCTGTGCGAGCTAATCCTGTGGCCCCCCCCCCCATCTTCACCCCTCGCCCCCTGGTCATCTAAACATACACAGCACCCTGCATCTCTGGACCCCTTTACATTACAGAGCACCCTGCATCTCTGGGCCCCTTTACATTACACAGCACCCTGCGCCTCTGGATCCCTTTACATTACACAGCACCCTGCACCTCTGGACCCCCTGCATGTTACACAGACCCCCCTTCAGTGTATCCACCCGTTTAATGCAGACCCCCCCGTTCAGTGCAGACCCCCCTTCAGTGTAGCCCCCTCTTCAGAGTAGCCCCCCCGTTCAGTGTCGCCTCTCCCCGTTCAGTGTAGCCCCCCTTGTTCAGTGCAGCCCCCCTCGCTTAGTGCAGCCCCCCTTCAGTGTAGCCCCCCTTGTTCAGTGCAGCCCCCCTTGTTCAGTGCAGCCCCCCTCGCTTAGTGCAGCCCCCCTTCAGTGTAGCCCCCCTTGTTCAGTGCAGCCCCCCTCGCTTAGTGCAGCCCCCCTTCAGTGTAGCCCCCCTTGTTCAGTGCAGCCCCCCCTTCAGTGTAGCCCCCTCGTTCAGTGTAGCCCCCCGTTCAGTGCAGCCCCCCCTTCAGTACCTCAGATCAGCGCGGCGGCACATGCACAGCAGGTCCCCTCCCCCTGTTTACACATAAACAGAGAGGAGGGGAAGGCGGCTTCACTCGGCTGTGCCTGTGTCACATCGCACAGACAGGCAGCTCGTGGCCGTAAGAGGAGGGGATGGTAGGTGCAGCCGTGTCAACCCGCACACCCCCCCCCTTGCCACTGTAGCTAGCTCGCCTCTCCCTGCCTGTGCCAGTGTGCCGCTGCCTAAACCTGCGGCGCTGCCACCACGGGTGTAATACAATGGTGGAGGGGGGTGTTGGTCTGACACCCCCCCATAGTGTGTGGTACCCGGGGGCGGCTCGCCCCCCCCTTAGTACGCCTCTGGATGGCCGCACGGCGCCCCTGTTGCCCATGGTGCCCTGTGCGGCCGCACAGCTCGCACACCCCAAAGGCCGGCCCTGGTTGTGAGATGTGGAATTTGGTGGCGGTGCCACTATTGTTCTGCTTAGGCTTCTCTTTGCTGGAGTCTCTGACATGAGGAAGTAAAACTCTGCCTCTACCTAGATGGTCGCCTCCATGCAGAGATCGGTGTAGAACAAGGAATGGTAGGTCAGTAATGGAGGAAGATCAGCTGCTGGGAGACCACAGGCATTCCTGGTGTCTAGTCCTTTGCCCTCTGCCTGGCTTTTTTGGGCATAGCTTCTAGAGTTCAGTTCCTCTTTACCTACTGGGTTCAGGACAGTGCCTCCTGATAATGCCCCTCTTTAGCAAGGTATAGCCACCCATCTACATTCTCTTACTGCCTTCCCACTTGGAACCCTTGCTTTAAGGTAAAGGGGAGCACGTGGCCCAAACACTGTAGGGGCAGCATCCACCTGGGTATGTTCCAACACCATCCAACATGGTGGATTCCTGGGGAAGGGAAGCTACAAGGGAGGGAATTGTGAGTATTACTTGCTGGTGTTGTAGCTATCAGGAGTCACTCTGCCCTCAATGGGCTTCAAGCCCAGCTGAAAAATCTAAGGAGCAGAAAATGAGTCAGCTGAACAGTGGCTGCATCCAATCGAATGCAGCTGCTGTTTGGGTACTCTGACAGCCAACGCCACGGCTGTCAGACTACAATACCTCAGCTACTAGGGGATTCATCAGTGGCGGCTAGTGGTATATTTTCAGGGGGGGGGGGACAAACAATACATGTGAATAAATACATATATTTTTTTTAACTACATTGTAATTCAATTTTTCTAATCTGAGCTGCCTAAAAACCCCATTGGGAAAATGTCTTTATCATTAAACCGGGGTGAGCAGCAAATTTCTCTCCACCACCAGTGTCTTGTGTCTATAACAATTCACCCAAGACCAGCCCCCCCCCCCCCCCCCTCTAAGGTCACCCACCCCCCCCTGGTCGGTCACCAGCCCCCGCACTTACCCCATCTAGGTTGAGGGCAGCACTTCCTCCGGGCGATGGGCTGTGGCCTCCCTACGTCTCTGCCTTGGCATCACGGCGGCTTCCACCGTACGTCTCTTCCCTCCTCCTACTAGGGTTAAATAGGATTGCTTCTCCTCTCGGTCAATCTGGTGATGGGTCTCAGGACCTGTTTGCGGATTGGCCGGGGGGAGAATCGGGAAGACAATAGCGAATATTAATTCGCTATTGTCACAGGGTGGGCAAGTGCTCTGCGCCTTGAGCCTACTCTTTTTTGGAGCCAATTGCTTCTGGCTCTAATCACGTGCTTAAAAAATATATATATATTGGAATCCATGCGTCCGGCACCCCTCATGTAGATTAGGGGGCCGGTTACATGAATAGGGGGGAGGCGCACCTATTGGACAGACCGCCACAGGGATTCGTCGATCTGCATCGTACAGCGTGGATGGAGGAACGTTAGATCTAATAGTGCATGGATAGCTATAGGGTCAAGGCAGGGCCACTTGTAAGTGTTTTTGTCGGTCGGATGAAGACGAGGGTAAAGTGTTAGAGTCACTGTGAAGCCGCGTACACACGACCATTTTTAATGTCCTAGAAATTTTTTTTTTCAACGTGATTCTTGTTAAGCCTGCCTTGCCTACACACGATCGTGAAAAAAAATGCTCTAGCAAAGCGCGGTGACGTACAACACGTATGACGGCACTATTAAGGGGAAGTTCCATTCGGATGGCGCCACCCTTTGAGCTGCTTTTGCTGATTTTGTGTAAGTAAAAGTTTGGTGAGAGACGATTCGCGCTTTTCAGTCTGTTACAGCGTGACAAATGTGCTATCTCCATTACAAACGCTAGTTTTACCAGAACGAGCGCTCCCGTCTCATAACTGGCTTCTGAGCATGCAGGTTTTTTTCACGTCGTTAAAGCGTACACACAACCGTTTTTTCACGACGTGAAAAACTACAACGTCGAGAAAAATGCCGTGGAGCCTACACACAATCGTTTTTAATGACCATTTTAAAAAATTGCATTTTTCACGTCATGAAAAACGGTAGTGTGTACGCGGCATAAGTGTTAGAGTGAGTTTTCAGATACATTTCTCCACGTGTTTGGTGCCAAAATTCAACATATTGTTATTAGGATGATATTGTAATTTATTATGCAAATATTTTGTATCGTCGTTCTTTAAAAAGTATGTTATCTGTCCTCCTGCAGGGCTCTCCATAGTAATGGGGGAAATGTTGCGTCAGATCCCGCTGGCAGTTCTATTTGGGATCTTCCTGTATATGGGGGTGACATCCCTCACTGGGATCCAACTGTTCGAGAGACTTCTGCTGATCCTCATGCACCCCAAGCATCACCCGGAGCACCCCTACGTGGTGAAGGTGAGTGTACACGCCATACTATACTATACTATACTATACTATACTATACGCCATACTGGGACAAAAATTTGTCCCTGGCCTTCATCCAGACTGGCCCACTTTGACAGGTCTCTCCCATGGCGGCCGGACAACTCCCGCACCCCCCCGACCACCCAAGCCCCCTCTCCCCCTTCACTAGCCACTAGCATTCTACTTTATTAGAGTAGAACAGCTTGTACTGGTACTCTTTTATAGGCAGTACCAGTGGGGAAGCTAGACATTATTTCACCCGGGGCAAGGAATCAGTTTGGTGCCCCCCCCCTTATGGAACAAGATTAGGCAGAAGTGAGAAACTCCCAGGCTATAGCTGTTGAGTCAGCTGTCTGTCCCCTCCCCCATGCTCCTCTGTCGTCTCCCCTGCTCCTCCCCCTGCTCCTTTGTTCCCCCCAGGTGAGCGCTGCGGGGAGGGAGAGGAGGTGAGCGCTGCGGGAAGGGAGAGACAGAGGAGCGGAGGGGGGCAGCGGTCTGCTGTCACTAAAGCCGGCCCACTGAGCCATTGGCCCACCGGGAAACTCCCTGTAGTCCCAATGGCCAGTCCATCCCTGACTATCACCAATATATTATTAGATACATTGAGAGAAATTTACCAAAACTGGAGCAGACAGAACCTGGGTCATCTGTACACGGTGACCAATAAAAGCTCTTCGTTTTCATTTTCCACGTTTAACTGAACAAGCTGAAGATAGAAAGAAGCCGGTTGTGATGCACAGCTGCATTGGATTCTGTCTGCTCAAGTTTTGTTAAATTTGCCCCCCGTTCATTTTATAGGCAAACAAAAAAGAGATTGACATCACCACCCCACTTCTCTGCATTGTTCAACGCTTTGCTTTAGTTGCTTTAGTAAATGCAAACAATTCTCTAAACGGCACCCAAACTTCACAATGCAGCAGGGCAGCCACTCAGCACAAGACCTGAAAGCCAGTGGAGATCACTGGAATAGTGATATGTAATTCAATGATTTCCAGCTTCTAGAGCAGTGGTTGTCAACCTGGGGGCCGGGACCCCCTCGGGGGTCAAATGATGATTTGCCAGGGGTCACGAAAAGAGAGGGAGGAATAAAGAATAAAGTCAAAGAAAGAATAAGGCCGCGTACACACGATCGGTTAAACCGATGAGAACTGTCTGACGGACCGTTTTCATCGGTCCAAACCGATCGTGTGTGGGCCCCATAGGTTATTTAACCTTTGGTTAAAAAAAAGCCAACTTGCTTTAAAATTTAACTGATGGACGCCTAACCGATAGGTCAAAACCGATCGTTAGTATGCAAAACCATCGGTTAAAAACCTGCACATGCTCAGAATCAATTCGACGCATGCTTGGAAGCATTGAACTTAATTTTTTTCAGCACGTCGTTGTGTTTTACGTCACCGCGTTCTTTAACCTATGGTGTGCAGGGCCGCCATCAGGGGGGTACAGGCAGTACACCTGTAAGGGGCCCGGATGGCAACCCCTTTTAAAAAAAAAAAAAAATTGATTTTATTTTTTTTAGGGGTCTGGAGGTTCCCAGGGGCCCGGAAGCCCACAGGGCCCCAGATGGCAACCCCCCTTTTTTTTATTTTTTTTTAATAAAAAAAATATATATTTTTTAATATATATATATATATTTTTTTTTAAAGGGCCAATTTTTTTTTTTTTTAGGGGTCCAGAGGTCCCCAGGGGCCCGGAGATCCCCAGGGACCTGGATGACAACCCCCTTTTTTTATACAAAAAATATATTTTTTTATATATTTTTTTATTTCTTTTATTTTTTTTATATATATATATATATATATATATATATATATATATATATATATATATATATATATATATATATATATATATATATATATATATATATATATATATATATATTAAAGGGCTCAGAGGTCCCCAGGGCCCCATGTGGCAAACCCCCTTTTTTTTCATTTATTTTTATTAAAGGGCCCATAGGTCCCCAGGGCCCTGGATGGCAACCCCCCCCCCTTTTTTTTTATAAATGTTTATTTTTATATTTTTTATTAAAGGGCCCAGAGGTCCCGGATGGCAACCCCCCCTTTTTTTGTAATGTGTGTGTATTATATATATATATATATATTTTTTTTTTTAAAGGGCCCAGAGGTCCCCAGATGGCAACCCCCCTTTTTAAAAATAAATACATTTCAATATATATTTTTATATATATATATATTTTTTATTTATTAAAGGGCCCAGCCAGAGGTCCCCAGGGCCCGGATGGCTACCCCCCTTTCCCCCTTTTATATATATATGTTTCTTTATTTCTTTGTCCCCCCCCCGGACACCAATGATGGATCACTATTCCTCCCACTGATACCAATGATGGGACACTATTCCTCCCACTGACACCAATGATGAATCACTATTCCTCCCACTGATACCAATGATGAATCACTATTCCTCCCACTGACACCAATGATGAATCACTATTCCTCCCACTGACACCAATGATGAATCACTATTCCTCCCACTGACACCAATGATGAATCACTATTCCTCCCACTGATACCAATGATGGATCACTATTCCTCCCACTGATACCAATGAATGATGGGTCACTATTCCTCCCACTGACACCAATGATGGGGCAATATTCCTCCCACTGACACCAATGATGGGGCAATATTCCTCCCACTGACACCATTTTCTTCTCCCACTAGTCACAGTGTGCCCCCCCCCCCCCTAAAGTCTGAGGAGCAGTAAACTGACCCTTTGTTTCCAAAGTTTGGAGCCCCCTGCCCTAATGAAAGAAAAAACCTAAAGTGGAGTTCCACCCATTTAAGAGTCAGCAGCTACAAAAAGTGTAATCAGACACTCACCTGTCCTATGGTCCAGCGATGCGGGCGTACAAAGCCCAACTCCTCTCCACAGCACCGGCATTCTAACTGTGGGCTTCATAGCCGGACACGCATTGCGCATGCGAACCGCGCTGCAAGCTGAGATAGGCTGGGCAATCTTTTGGGACCTGTCCCAGAAGATTGCAGGGGGAGGGGCGCCGCAGAGCCCCGGGAGGAAGTGGGAGCTGGGTGCCTGTAAACAGGGTACTCGCCTCTCCCCCAAAAAAATGACATGCCAAAGTGGCATGTCAGGGGGTCACCTTCACTTAAAGCGGAAGTTCCATTTATTGTGGGACTCCACTTTAAGGTGGGACTTCCACTTTACATAGTATGGCTTTGTAATCTTTCCACTCCTCTACACCTGGTCATATCCTTGTCCTGTCCCTCTAGGTGTGCACATGGAGGATGCATCTGTTCACCTGCGTCCAGCTCTCTTGTATTGTGCTTCTCTGGGTGGTGAAATCGTCTCCGGCTTCGCTGGCCTTCCCGTTCCTCCTCATCCTCACCGTTCCGCTCAGACGATTCATCCTGCCCAAGTTTTTCCACGAGAGAGAACTGAAAGCTGTAAGTTATACTTCATACATTTTACATTGCAATTGTAATATTTTCCAAATGTTCACTCTCTTTTATAAATGTCTTGTTCCCATCCTGTGTACCTTACAGCGCATGCATGCGTTTTTGGGTTTTGGGACGTTTTGAAAGGGCTGTCAATTGGAAGTCCACATTCTCTAATTGTTAATGAATGTTTAAATAAATGTATTCTCAAAAATAACCACTGGCCAGATTAATGTTATGCCGCGTACACACGATCATTTTTTCGTGTTCTAAAAAATGACGTTTTTCAGGCTCTAGAAAAAACAATTTTTTTTTCAACCCGATCGTTAAAATGGCCTTTCCTACACACGGTCGTGACGTACAACACGTACGACGGCACTATAAAGGGGAAGTTCCATGCGGATGGCGCCACCCTTGGGGGTGCTTTTGCTGATTTCGTGTTAGTAAAAGACGATTTGCGATTTTCTGTCTGTTACAGCGTGATGAATGTGCTATCTCCATTATGAACGGTAGTTTTACCAGAACGAGCGCTCCCGTCTCATAACTTGCTTCTGAGCATGCGCGGATTTTTCACGTCATTATAGCCCACACACGACCATTTTTTACAACCCAAAAACGACATTGTTAAAAACGTTGTTAAAAAATAGAGCATGTTCGAAAAAAAAAAATTGCCCATTTTTTAGAACCCGAAAAATGCTCTGAAGCCCACACACGATCGTTTTTAATGACATTAACCACTTGCCTACTGGGCACATAAACCCCCTTCCTGCCCAGACAAAATTTTAGCTTCCGGCACTGCGTCGCTTTAACTGACAATTGTGCGACGTGGCTCCCAAACAAAATTGACGTCCTTTTTTTCCCCACAAATAGAGCTTTCTTTTGGTTGTATTTGATCACCTCTGCGGTTTTTATTTTTTGGGCTATAAACAAAAAAGAGCGACAATTTTGAAAAAAAACACAATATTTTTTACTTTTTGCTAGAATAAATATCCCATTTAAAAAATATATATATATAATTTATCTCAGTTTAGGCCGATACGTATTCTTCTACATATTTTTGGTAAAAAAAATAAATAAAAAAAAATCGCAATAACCGTATAGTGACTGGTTTGCGCAAAAGTTATATTGCCTACAAAATAGGGGACATAATTATGATTTTTTTTTTTTTTTTTACTAGGAATGGCGGCGATCTGCGATTTTTCTTCGGGACTGCGACATTATAGCGGACACATCAGACACTTTTGACACATTTTTGGGACCATTCACATTTATACTGCGATCAGTGCTATAAATATGCATTGATTACTGTATAAATGTGACTGGCAGGGAAGGGGTTAACCACTAGGGGGCGGGGAAGGGGTTAAATGTCTAGCCTAGTGAGTGTTCTAACTCAACCGCACGCCCGTCATTTTTTAGAACCTGAAAAATGATCGTGTGTACGCGGCATCAGCGTCTGTAAAGCTCACCATACACTATACAATCTGAAGCCCTGTACACACGGCCCAGAATCTTGGCAAGATTCTCTTGCCGGCCGAGGCACGGGCCATTGAAAAAAAAAAGGAGTTCTTTTGAATGGCACGAACACGGTGACGTCATCGACTACGACGAGAATACGCTTGTCACGTTTGCTGCCGTCGCCACCATCTTGCTTTACCCTACCTATGCCTAGGAAGCTACCGCGCATGCGTCAAAGTCATTTCGAGCATGCGCAGGTTTCCATGGAGAGGTAAGTATACACACTCTCGGGTTTCTCAGCAGGAAAACACTGCCGAGAATCTCATGACAAGAAAATAGAAAGCAGGTTTTCTATTTTTCTCGTCGAGATTCTGGGCAGTTTTCTTGACGAGAAACCTCAAAGCCTCATACACACGCAAGAAAGCTCTGCCAGCAGTTTTCTTGCCAAGAAAACCGTGCGTGTGTACGAGGCTTGATTGTACAATCTCCTTTAGATCTACCATCAACTATGTAGTGCAAGGGCCTGCCTGACTGGATACAGATTGGATTGGATAGATGGTATGTTCTCCTATTATATCGTTTTGGTAAATCTAAAGGCGATCGTACAGAGTTTGTACAATCACATTGTATAGTGTATCATACACACCTTAATTTAATTAATTGCACTTTTGGTAGGCATGTAGGATAAATAGAAAGTTTCTGCAAAAGTAGTAAATTTTTTTTAAAATAACAAACATGTTATACTTACCTGCTCTATGTAGTGGTTTTGCACAGAGCAGCCCCGATCCTCCTCTTCTCAGGTCCCTCCCCGGAGCTCCTGGCTCCTCCCCCTGGCCGAGTGCCCCCACAGGAAACAGCTTGCAATGGCGGACATCTAAGCAGGCTTGCTTCCAAGCCACTGCTCTGCGTGTCCATTCACACACAGAGCCACGGCTCAGCCCTGCCCCCTCTCTCCTCATTGGCTCAGTGGCTGTGATTGCCAATGGCTCCCACTGCTGTCTCAGTCAATGAGGAGGCAGGGTCCCTGGGGAGCTGAGGCACTTGTGCACATCGCTGGATTGAGATGGGGCTCAAGTAAGTATTGGGGGGGGGGAGCAGCACACAGAAGTTTTTTTTTACCTTCATGCATAGAATGTATGAAGGTAAAAAACCTTCAGCCTTCTGAACAACTTTAACACTAAACATGAACTAGAATCAGATTTTAGCGGGGTGACACTTTAACTGGCAATCTTATTGCTCATATCTGCTTGGTCTTTTTAGTTGGATGCTGAAGATGTTGAACCAAACTTTGATGAAGACGGCCAGGATGAATACAATGAGCTTCATATGCCTGTGTGATCCTTCTCCACTGTGCCAAAACCAGTATGGATCCTTTCACCAGAACTCTTCCTGTGTGGCTCTTTTCTCCAGAACTCCTTTGTATGGATCCTTTCACCAGAACTCTTCCTGTGTGGCTCTTTTCTCCAGAACTCCTCCGTATGGATCCTTTCACCAGAACTCTTCCTGTGTGGCTCTTTTCTCCAGAACTCCTTTGTATGGATCCTTTCTCCAGAACGCCTCCTTATAGATTCTGGGCCAGATTCTCGTACATCCGCGTATCTTTGCGCGGGTGTAACGTATCCGATTTACGTTACGCCTCCGCAACTTAGATGGGCAAGTGCTGTATTCTCAAAGCACTTGCTCCGTAAGTTGCGGCGGCGTAGCGTAAATCGGCCGGCGTAAGCCCGCCTAATTCAAATGTGGGACAGGGGGGCGTGTTTTATGTTAATGTTCTGTGACCCGACGTGATTGACGTTTTTCACGAACAGGGCATGCGCCGTACGTGGAAATCTCCCAGTGTGCATTGCTCCTAATACGCTGCAAGGACGTATTGGTTTTGACGTGAACGTAAATTACGTCCAGCCCCATTCACGGACGAGTTACGCAAACGACGTAAAATTTTCAAATTTCATCGCGGGAACGACGGCCATACTTAACATTGGTATGCCGCACTTACGCCACCATATAGCAGGGGTAACTTTACGCCGGGAAAAGCCTAACGTAAACGGCGTAACTGTACTGCGTCGGCCGGGCGTACGTTCGTAAATTCACGTATCTAGCTGATTTACATATTTTGACGTGCAAATCAGCGTACACGCCCCTAGCGGCCAGCGTAAATATGCAGTTACGATCCGACGGCGTAAGAGACTTACACCTGTCGGATCTAAGGGAAATCTATGCGTAACTGATTCTAAGAATCAGGCGCATAGATACGACGACGCAACTCAGAGATACGACGGCGTATCTGGAGATACGCCGTCGTATCTCTTTTGAGAATCTGGCCCTCTTTCTCCAGAACTCCTCTGTATGGATCCTTTCTCCAGAACTCCTTCGTATGGATCCTTTCTCCAGAACTCCTTCGTATGGATCCTTTCTCCAGAACTCCTCCGTATTGATCCTTTCTCCAGAACTCCTACGTATGGATCCTTTCTCCAGAACTCCTACGTATGGATCCTTTCTCCAGAACTCCTACGTATGGATCCTTTCTCCAGAACTCCTACGTATGGATCCTTTCTCCAGAACTCCTCCGTATGGATCGTTTCACCAGAACTCCTCCGTATGGATCCTTTCACCAGAACTCCTCCGTATTGATCTTTTCTCCAGAACTCCTCCGTATGGATCCTTTCACCAGAACTCCTCCGTATGGATACTTTCTCCAGAACTCCTCCGTATGGATCCTTTCTCCAGAACTCCTCCGTATGGATCCTTTCTCCAGAACTCCTCTGTATGGATCCTTTCACCAGAACTCCTCCGTATTGATCTTTTCTCCAGAACTCCTCCCTATGGATCCTTTCACCAGAACTCCTCCGTATGGATCCTTTCACCAGAATTCCTCCATATGGATCCTTTCACCAGAACCCCTCCTTGCAGTGTCTGGTTTTAGTTCTGCTGAGGCCCAGAACTGATTTAGCCCAAACCTGTTTTGCCCTCACACGTGCATTATTTAATTTTCTGATCCCAGAACCCACAATCCCATGACGTTGGGTTCCATGCTTAAAGAAGCATTAAAAAAAAAATATATATTTTGCAGTTCTGTCCCCTATGGTGCAAAGTGCATGAAGTAACTTTGTCCCATGTTTCTAAGCCCTTTCTAACCCTAGTTATTAGATTTGATCTGCTCCCCTCCCGCTGTGGCCGCTACAACAACAGTTATGAAGGAGATGACTGGTCCATAAGTGTAGCTTGTCTCGGCCCTTCAACATCAGCTATGAAGGAGACGGCTGGTCCATAAGTGTAGCTTGTCTCAACTCTTCAACAACAGCTATGAAGGAGACGGCTGGTCCATAAGTGTAGCTTGTCTCGGCCCTTCAACATCAGCTATGAAGGAGACAGCTGGTCTATAATTTAGCTTGTCTCGGCTCTTTAACAACAGCTATGAAGGAGACGGCAGCTACATAAGTGTAGCTTGTCTGGGCTCTTCAACAACAGCTATGAAGGAGACGGCTGATTCATAAGTTCAGCTTTTCTGGGCTCTGAGCACTTTACTGAGACAAGCAATACAAGAGGAATGCAGTGAGAGGTGGGACTTATTAGCCTCTGTATTCCTCTTGCTGCTGCTTGTCTCTGGAAACTGTTCATAGCTGAGACAAGCTACACTTATGAATCAGCCGTCTGCTTCATAGCTGTTGTCAGATCAACCGTGGCAGGAGGGGAAGGGGTGGTTGGAACCTCCCCCCTAGGATCGGGCCTCATAACTAGGGTTAGAAAGTGCTTCGAAATATGAAGCAAAGTACTCCATGTATTTTGTTCCATAGGGGACAGAATTGGAAAAAAAAAATTATAAATGATATAAAATTATATATTTTTCTTAAAAAAAAAAAAAACTATGGAATTATGAAAGTGAATAAGCCAAATATTTATTAAATATAAAAATAAACACTGTTCTTGTCACAGAGGTTTTTTTTTTACAACTGAACTACAGGCAAAGAGCTACATACAGATGAAATACATTCATGGGAGCCGTTTTATATGCCTGTCCAGTTCTGAGATGTGCGTATCTATAATCTGCCATTAGTCAGATCAGGTGAGATAAGAAGCAATAACAGCATAGCCCTGTTTGGCAAGACAGGAGACCTGATTTTTCTCTGCTGCAGTTCACTAACATTTACAGGTATTATCCCTTCCCCATCCTGTGATTGGACAGTAAAAGGAGACTAATGAGCTCATTCCTCTGTCTGATCTCTCCTAATGTCAGCATTCCCCTTGTTAGCATATGACCACTAAACACAACTGATTTGCTTCTTTTCACTTTTCTGGTATGATTCCTGCTATACAGGGGTTTCAAGTGACTGATAACGTCAAAAGCACTGCTTGCATTAAAAAAATAGATTTTATGGTGTATGTGAAGTGAATGGTGAAGTGGTGCCGTTTACACTGCAGAAATCACCCTTGGTCAACCAGTTCCCCCATAAATGGTTGTGATCTTAGCCATCATTGGGCGGCTCAGTTCATAGACCCCGTGAACAGAGCCGATCTGAAAAATAAATAATTGTAATAAAAATTAATTTAACATTAACAGTTATAATTAAAGCAGAGCTCCACCCTAAAGTGAAGTCCCGCTGATCGGAACCCTCCCCCCCTCCGGCGTCACATTTGACACCTTTCAGGGGGAAGGGGGGTGCAGATACCTGTCTAAAGACAGGTATTTGCACCCACTTCCGGCCACACAGTCTCAGGCAGACTGCGGGCATGACGTCACCTCCCGTCCTCCCCCCGTTGTGTTCTGGGAACACTCGACTCCCAGAGCACAGCGGGAGCCAATCGGCAGGCACAGCGCAACTCGCGCATGCGCCATAGGGAACCGGGCAGTGAAGCCGGAGCGCTTCGCTTCCTGGTTCCCTCACCGAGGATGGCGGGGGGAGCAGCAGAGTGACGAGCGATCACTCGTCCTCTGCTGCGGACGGCGCTGGACTCCAGGACAGGTAAGTGTCCTAATACTAAAAGTCAGCAGCTGCAGTATTTGTAGCTGCTGGCTTTTAATTTTTTTGTTTCAGCGCACATCCTCTTTAAAGTGACTCGTGCTCTTATAAAAGTGTCCATTGCACTTGCAGAAAAAAATATTGAATGATTAATGAACTAGTCCTCAGTCCTCTATAAATGGTGATGGTAAAACAGGTGATCTTGGACGTGCTCTTAAGCCTCGTACACACGACTGGTTTTCCTGCCAGGAAAACTGCAGGGGGAGCTTTTGGCCAGGAAAACGGGCCGTGTGTATGCTTCCTCGAAGTTTTCCCGACAGGAAAACTGCTAGCAATCCCGGCGGGAAAATAGAGAACTTCTTTATTTTCCCGCCGGGATTCCTGGCGGTTTTAAACCCGGCAGTTTTCCTATGGGAAAGCACTGCGAGGGAGCATACACACGGCCGGGATTCCCAGCCAAAGCTCTCCCAGCAGTTTTCCAGATGGGAAAATCTCTTGTGTGTACACGGGGGAAAGTTACCGAGCAGGTTCTCGGTTTTTCCCGTTGGGATTCCCGGCAGACTTTATACCACCGGGAATCCCGGTTGTGTGTACAGGGCTTTACAGTGAATGCACTCACCGGATAGAATTCCCCACCAGGGGTGCGGCGCGGTCACAGTGTATGCCACTGTATAGCACTCTGGCAAAAAGATGCGTCCAAAGGATACTGTTATTAATTTTGAAGCTGATACAGTATCACACTATGTGGAGTCTTTTGTTCCATATATACTATGGGCACTGGTAATGTGTTTGCCACCTCCCTGAAATGACTTTTTGCAGGTTGGGATGTTTGTGTTACTGAAAATTGCAGATTAAGATTGTGTTTTTCCCACAAATCTTTATTTTGGTGATATTTGGTCACATCTGCGGTTTTTATTTTCTGCACTATAAACAAAATAAGAGCGACAATTTAGGGAAAAAAAACACAATATTTTGTAAATTTTGCTATAATAAATATCCCCAATTTTTTTTTTAACCACTTAAGGACCGCCTCCTGCACATATACGTCGGCAGAATGGCACGGCTGGGCACCTGCACGTACAGGTACGTGCTGTGCTATTGTCCAGCCGTGGGTCACAGGCGCGCGACCCGGTCCGAAGCTCCGGGACCGCGGGACCCGCGGACCTGATTGCCACTGGAGTCCCGCGATCGCTCCCCGGAGCTGAAGAACGGGGAGAGCTGTATGTAAACACAGCTTCCCCGTTCTTCACTGTGGCGGCGGCGGCATCGATCGTGTGATCCCTTTTATAGGGAACCACAATCAATGATGTCACACCTACAGCCACACCCCCCTACAGTTGTAAACACACATGAGGTCACACATAACCCCATCAGCGCCCCCTGTGGTTAACTTCCAAACTGCAACTGTCATTTTCACAGTAAACAAAGCATTTTAAATGCATTTTTTGCTGTGAAAATGACATGCTGTCCGTTTTCATCAGATCGCTCCATAGGGACACAGCGGTGCCCGACAAGCCCCTCCCCGCTTAGTGAGCAGAGAGGAGCTTGTTATCCGTCGGATCAGCGGAGATCTGCGGACTGATCTCCCGCTGAGCTGGCGGGAGCAGGCGGACTTCGTAGGAACGGAGTCCGCCTCGTGTGAATGGGCCCTAAAGAGTAAAGGTAATTTTTAATAACATTCAATTACAATATGACTTGTGTTGCAATTTTGTATACACTATATCAGGGATATGCAATTAGCGGACCTCCAGCTGTTGCAAAACTACAAGTCCCATCATGCCTCGGCCTCTGGGTATCATGCTTGTGGCCAGGTCAGCCATCAGGAATTATGGGGCCCCTTACACAGCTTCAGGCATGGGCCCCCTGGAGCAGAGAACCGGGTGGGGGGGGGGGGGTGCTGCCGCCTGAAATTGAGAAGCGGGGGGAGGGGGGCTGCTGCGAATTGAGAAGCGTGGGGGGTTGCCACTAAAAAAAAATGGCCCTTTAATAAAAAATAAAATAAAAATATATTAGAATTTTTTTTTTTTATAAAAAATAAATAAAAAAAGGGGGGGGGTTGCCATCCGGGCCCCTGGGGACCTCCGGACCTCTAAAAAAAATAAAAAAAATTGGCCCTTTAATAAAAAATAAAATAAAAATATATTTAAAAAAATATATATATTTTTTATAAAAAAATTATAAAAAAAAGGGGAGTTGCCATATGGGGCCCTGTGGGCCTCCGGGCCCCTGGGGACCTCCGGACCCCTTTTTTTTTAAAGGGGGTTGCCATCCGGGCCCCTGGGGACCTCCGGGCCCCTTACAGGTGTACTGCCTGTACCCCCCTGATGGCGGCCCTGCTTGTGGCTGTCAGAGTCTTGCTATGCTTCATGGGACTTGGAATTTCTGCAATAGCTGGAGGTCCGCTAATTGCATATCCCCACTATGTTATATAATTTTTTTATTTGCTATTTTTTTTCCCACGAAAGTGGAGTTCAGCTTTAAATGTTGTCAGTCCGGTGCCTCTCCTTAGTCCTGGTTAGATAATCATGACTGAAGCATGAACTGTATAATGAGTGGAGGAGCCCAGCGCGTCTATCAACAAGGGACCTTCTTCTTCTTCTTCCCTGTCCTCGCCAAGGCTTAAAATAGCCCAAATCGTGCCTTCATCCTCTGAGATCTGGCCTACAGCCAGGCCCGGGATTTCAGCTCACACGTTCTGGTTGGAGTGAAATGAATGAAATCTTCTCTAATTGTACTTAATGAGCCAGGAAGATTCCTGCCAATCCGACACAAAGAGAGCACATCAAAGCAGACACAAAACAAAATGCTGCATTAGTGCTAATGGACTCTTCAAAGTGCAGTCAGGGCTTTCCTACATCCAATACAAGTCAAGGATACAATAGGAGAATGGACAAGACACCGACCTCTCGTTATTCAGGGACAGACCTCAAGCGACCTGCATGGAAAGACATTTTCCGACATGGAAGCAAGGGAGTGCTGGGTGCACAGCTGTAGGGACAAGTCAGTAATGACCACCTAAAGATCCCAACACTTTAACCATTTAGGGACCGGAAGGATCTGCTCCCTTAAAGTGGAGGTTCACCCGAAAACTTAATTTTTAACATTAGATTGAGGCTCGTTTTGTCAAGGGGAATCGGTTAGTTTTTTTAAAATCGAAGCAGTACTTACCGTTTTAGAGATACATCTTCTCCGCCGCTTCCGGGTATGGTCTTCGGGACTGGACGTTCCTATTTGATTGACAGGCTTCCGACAGGCTTCCGACGTTCGCATACATCGCGTCACGATTTTCCGAAAGTAGCCGAACGTCGGTGCGCAGGCGCCGTATAGAGCTTCTTTCAGCTACTCGTGACGCGATGTATGCGACCGTCGGAAGCCTGTCAATCAAATAGGAACGCCCAGTCCCGAAGACCATACCCGGAAGCGGCGGAGAAGATCGCTCTCTACAACGGTAAGTACAGCTTCGACTTTAAAAAAAACACCCGATTCCCCTTGACAAAATGAGCATCAATCTAATGTTAAAAAAAAAATTTCGGGTGAACTCCCGCTTTAAGGACCAGGCCATTTTTTGCGATACGGCACTGCGTCGCTTTAACTGACAATTGTGTGGCCGTGCGACGTTGTACCCAAGATTGTGTTTTTCCTACAAATCTTTCTTTTGGTGGTATTTTGATCACCTCTGCGGTTTTTATTTTCTGCACGATAAACAAAATAAGAGCGACAATTTAGAAAAAAAAAAACACAATGGCCCGGATTCACATACAGCGGCGCATAGTTATGCCGGCGAGCACAGTATTCACAAAGCACTTGCTCCGAAATCTACGCTGGGTTCCCTCGGCGTAACTCGACGTAAATGGCAGTGGGCGTGAGCCATGCTAATGAGGCATGACCCCATGTAAATGATGGGCCGAGCGCCATCAAGATACGTATAACGAACGGCGCATGCGCCGGCTCATGGACGTATCCCAGTGCGCATGCTCAGAATCACGTCGGAACGAACGCCTAAGATACGTCGAATCACTGCCTACGACGTGAACGTAACCTACGACTAGCCCTATTCACGTACTACGTAAACAACGTAAAAAACGACGGCTGTGTTCCCTGGTGCAGCCATTTGCATTGAGGCTGCTGACTTACACCTGCTATATGAGGCTTAACTTTACGCCGGACGTACGACTTACGTAAACCGCGTATATTAATGCGCCGGGCGCAAGTACGTTTGTGAATCGGCGTATCTCACTCATTTGCATATTCGAATCGTAAATCAATGGGAGCGCCCCTTGTGGCCAGCGTAAATATGCGCCCACGATACGACGGCGTAGGAAACTTACGTCGGTCGGATGAAGCCTAGTTTCAGGCGTATCTTGCTTTCAGAGTCAGGCGCAATAGATACGATGGCGCATATGTGCACTTACGCGGCGTATCTCGAGATACGTCGGCGTAAGTGCTATGTGAATCAGGGCCATAATTTTGTAATTTTTGCTTTAATAAATATCCCCAATTTTTTTTTTTTTTAAAAAAAGCTTTTTTTTGTTCAGTTTAGGCCAATATGTATTCTTCTACATATTTTTGGTAATAAAAATTGCAGTAAGCGTATATTAATTGGTTTGCACAAAAGTTATAGCGTCTACAAAATAGGGGAAAGATTTATGGCATTTTTATTATTATAATTTTTTTTTTACTAGTAATGGCGATCTGCGATTTTTATCGGGACTGCGAAATTATGGTGGACAGATCGGACACTTTTGACACATTTTTGGGACCAGTGACATTTATACAGCGATCAGTGCTATAAATAATGCACTGACTACTGTGTAAATGTCACTGGCAGGGAGGGGTTAACACTAGGGGGCGATCAAGGGGTTAACTGGGTTCCCTAGTGTGTGTTCTAACTGTAGGGGGGTGGGAGTGACTGGAGGAAATGACAGATCGTGGTTCCTAGCTAGTTGGAACTCACAATCTGTCTCTCCTCTCTACACAGAACAGGGATTTGTGTGTTTACACACACACATGTCCCTGTTCTGCCTTTCGTCACGACCGCTGGCCGCGCACAACAGCCCCAGCGGGCGCGCGCGACTGCTATCCCGCTTAATGGGACGACTTACAGCTACGACGGTTCGCAGAATCGTGCCGACCTGTCGCAGTATAATGACAGCGGCTGGTTGGCTAGTGGTTAACCACTTCCAGACCTGCGCACGACGATGTACGTCCTATTTTTAAAGATTGATATCTCGGTAACGGCAGCAGCTGCTGTCACAACCGAGGTATCAATCTTTAGTGTGCGTGGTCTGGTAAACGATAACGGCGGTATCCGCGGCGGATTCGCCGCCAGATCGCCGTTATCGGTGGCGGGAGAGGGCCCCCCCCCCTCCCGCTGCTCTCCCGCGCCCTCCGCCGCTTACCGGAGCCGTCGGTAGCGGCGGAGGCGATCGGGACCGTTCGGCAGCTGAGCGGGGACGAGACTGAAGGAAAAATCTCCTTCACCCGTCCCCATATCTCTGCTGGGCGGAAGTGACGTCAAAACGTCAGTCCCGCCCAGCCTCTTAAAGAGACAATTTATTTTTTTGTCATTTGAAAAAATGACATTTCCAAATTTTTTTTTTTTTTTTTTTTTGCATTTAAGCCCAAATATGAGATCTGAGGTCTTTTTGAGCCCAGATCTCATATTTAAGAGGACCTGTCATGCTTTTTTCTATTACAAGGGATGTTTACATTCCTTGTAATAGGAATAAAAGTGATCAATTTTTTTTTTCAGTGTAAAAAGTACTAAAATAAATAAAAATAAATAAGAAAACAAAAAAAAAATTTTTTTAAAGCCCCCTGTCCCGACGAGCTCGCGCGCAGAAGCGAACGCATACACGAGTAGCGCCCGCATATGAAAACGGTGTTCAAATCACACAAGTGAGGTATCGTCGCGATCGTTAGAGCGAGAGCAATAATTCTAGCCCTAGGCCTACTCTGTAGCTCAAAAAATGCAACCTCTAGAATTTTTTAAACATCGCCTATCGAGATTTTTAAGGGTAAAAGTTTGACGCCATGCCACGAGCGGGCGCAATTTTTAAGCGTGACATGTTGGGTATCATTTTACTCGGCGTAACATTATCTTTCACAATATATAAAAAAATTGGGCCAAATTTATTGTTGTCTTATTTTTGAATTAAAAAAAGTGATTTTTTTCAAAAAAAAGTGCGCTTGTAAGACCGCTGCGCAAATACGGTGTGACAAAAAGTATTGCAATGACCACTATTTTATTCTCTAGGGTGTTAGAAAAAAAAATATATAATGTTTGGGGGTTTTAAGTAATTTTCTAGCAGAAAAAAATGTTTTAGTCTTGCAAACACCAAATCTGAAAAACACCTAAGGTCTGGAAGTGGTTAAATAATCAGAAAAGGCTTCTGTGCCGCTCTGATTTTGTTTCACTTAGTTACCCAGACTTGAGTCCTCTGACTTTGTGGCTAAAGATGAAGCTGTTCTTTAAGACAATGATGACTTTTGTGGGAAAAAAGATTAGCAAATTAAAAAAAATAATATATCATATGCAATTGCGACACAAGTCATATTGTAATTGCATGTTATTAAAAATGACCTTTCAATTTGCTGCGCTGTCATTTTGTGTAAAATGCAATATGGTCCCCTGGAGGAGTTCTGTACACAGAATGTGTACAGAACGCCCCCTAGAAATGTAATTTCCTGCTTGTGTGATTGGCTTAAGATACAAATCAGATTTTGAGCACCCCCTGCAACAAAAATTTCATTTTTGGTGTGAAACACTCAAAGGGAAATCACGTCTAAAGGGATGCAGACCCTATCAGTTTTCTCACTAGGGCCCTGCAGGTGCAGCAGCTGATTGATAGTGATGAAATCACTCCCGTACAGACTCACTTAGCCCAGGACACAGACAAACAAACAGCAATCTATTTAGAGTAACAAAAGGTAGGAATCTGAATAGTTTGTTAAAATCTTTGCAATGCACATAGATCACCCAGGGGGAATGTTTTTTTTTTTTTTAACAAAAGTGGAGTTACACTTTAAACAAACAACCCCAAAAAAAGAGTAAGGAACCTCTAGGTCAGGGGTGCCCAACCTTTTGAAGAGCAAGGGCCACTTAAGCAACTTGGTAACCGGCCGCGGGCCACAATGAGTGGAGTAGGTGGATGGCAGCCCACTCGGCTCTATGGACCCCACTCTACTGTCAGAACACCAAACTTGCAGGTAACAGAAGTCTATGGCTCAGTACAGGTAACCCGCGGGTGCTCTTCTCTGCACCTGTGGATCAGTTTGAAAGCAGCTCAGTAACCCCTGCAGAACAGATATGCCCATATATACACTGTGGCCCGGATTCACAGAGACTTACGACGACGTATCTCCAGATACGCCGTCGTAAGTCCAAATGTGCGCTGTCGTATCTATATGCTTATTCAGGAAATCAGATACGACTGAATTTTGCCAACATATGTGCGGCGTAAGTCTCCTACCCTGTCGTATTTTGGGTGCATATTTACGCTGGCCGCTAGGGGCGCTTCCGTTGATTTACGCGTTGAATATGTAAATGAGCAAGATACGCCGATTCACGAATGTACTTGCGCCCGTCGCTGTAATCTATGTAATTTACGTAAGGCGTTTTTCCGGCGTAAAGTTAAACCAACAAAAAGCTGGTCTAAGTCGTTTAGGGTCGTTTGCGTAAGTCGTACGTGAATGGCGTAAGTTACGTTCACGTCGTACGCATTGAGCCGTCATATCTTAGGGAGTATTTGCAACGTGATTCTGAGCATGCGCCGTTCGTTCGGCCATGCATTTACATGGGGTCACGCTTCATTATAATACTACACGGCCACTGCCTTGCTACTTTGAATTAGGCGGGCTTACGCCGGCCCGTTTACGTTACGCCGGCGTAAATATGGGAGCAAGTGCTTTGTGAATACTCAGCTTGCCTCTCAATGTTACGTCGGCGTATCGCATATGAGATGCGCTACGCCTATCTAAAGATGCGCCGATCTCTCTGAATCTGGCCCTGTGATTTTAGTAATAAAAAAACCTTACCTTTAATAACAGTATTCTATTCTATTTTATTCCATCCCAGAGCAGGAGGTCGTGGGCCACATCAGAGGGCTCCGCGGGCCACTGGTTGGGCACACCTGCTCTATGTAATATCTGGTTTTACATGGCAGGCCTGTAAGTGAATGTCTTACCCACTGAGTGTTCGAAGCATTACTCGGCTTTGGCTGAACCCATGGGCAAAACACATAAAACTGAAACAAGTTTTGTCTCTTATCACATGGTAACCAGAACCACCTGAACCATTTATTTTTAAAAGTTTGACAAGCTGTGGACACGGAGTACGCTACACAAGCCCCAAACAACTTCATTGAAGCACAGAGGGCATACTGTATGTTCTTCTACTCTGCTGCTTCTCCCACGCTCAAACTTGATGGCCATTTCCAGCTGTCAAAATGACAGCAGGGAGTTGCAGTGTAAGTACAGCAACAATAACAGCTGTTGATGTCATTGAATGAGCACCAATCTGCATATGATGTCAGTTAAAGCAACCTCACAAGAAAAAATAGTTGCTTTTTTTGTTATTTGAAAAAATAAAATGAGCTCATATTTTTTTTAAATCAAAACGACTTTTATTGAGCATAAAGAATAAATGAACAGACGGGTGAGAAGTGCAACATGCACTACAAGTACAAATCAAACCATTTGACATACACAAGGACATGCAAGAGGAAGGCCGGGAGAGATGAGGAGGAGAGGTGTTTACGTGGTGTGGGCCGTGGGGCACCAAGTGGCAGGGGAGGGAAGGGGAGAGTCTGTGAGTGGAGAAAATATTCATTGAGCGGAGACCACACGTAGTCAGCCGCAGTGCACGTGGAGGAGTCCTCCAGCCATCTGTCCCAGATCTTATTGTACTTCTTCGGGCAACCCCTGCGGGCATACATTACTTTTTTGTAGGGGAGGGTGGTGTTGACAGCCCTGATCCATTGCAGCAGAGTGGGAGGAGCCCCCCTCATCCACCTCCTGGCGACCAACATCCTAGCGAGGAACAACGTTAAATGAGTTCATATTTAATCGCTTATTAACCATTCATCTTAGAGCCGGTTCACACTGGGGCGACTTGCGATCCGACTTCATGTCGCCTCAAGTCGTCCCAAGTCGCGCTGTAGAGAAAAACAATGGAAGTGAATGGGAGGGGTGTTAATACACACTACTCAAGGCGATCCGACTTCAGAAAAGGTTCCTGTACTACTTCAATCCGACTTGTAGGCGATTTGTACCCATTGATTTCAATGAAAGTCGCCTCAGAAGTCGGATCACTGTCTTAACTGAAGCGACTTTCCAGGAAGATAACATACATTTCTCAGGCAAACCCCTCCTGCCCCCTCCCTCCCCCTCCCTCTCCCAGAGCTGATTGTTGTTTGATTGGCCACTGGAAAGTCTCCTGTCCTGGAGACGACTTCAAGTTGTGTTGTAAATCGCCCCAGATCGCCCTGTGGTTCATGTTCAATTCGTGTCGGAGTCGCCTCTAAAAGTCGCCCTCGAAGTCGTGTCACCCTAGTGTGAACCGACTCTTACCCTAAACAGCCCAAATTAATCTCTTCTTCCCCTTCTCCCTGTGAGCTATTATTTACCTGCCAATTTTATTTCATTTTCTATCAATTTTTCTATTGACACTTTTTTGTTTTTGTTCATTTTGTTTGTTATTATTTAGTGTTGCATCAAACAATGGCAACATTGAAAAACCAAACTTTATTTGTAATTTTGAAAATAACTTTGCAACACTTTGTCCTGGAATCATAATTTAATTTTAATTTTAAATAGGGCAAATTATATAATACAATTTATACTTCTATCTACTATATAACATTCTTTAAAACTGACATTGATCAAAGTAGAAAAAAGTGTTTTTTTTTTGTTTTTGGCTATTGATTGTTAAACTTCAATAAAAATTATTGAAACATTAAAAAAATTAAATCAATTTGCAAGACAAAATCACAAATAGAAAGATAATTAGGTAGATTCACAAAGAGTTAGGCCGGCTTATCAGTAGATAAGCCGACCTGACTATGAATCTACGCCAGCGTTTGTTTAAGTGTATTCTCTAACAGAGATACACTTAAACATATCTAAGATAGGACGGCTTGCGCCGTCCTATCTTAGATTGCAATGTTTTGGCTGACCGCTAGGTGGCGCTTCCATTGCGGCCGGCGTAGATTATGTAAATGAGCTTTTACGCCGATTCCCGAACGGACGCGAGCCCGCCGCAGTCGATTAACGTCGTTTTCGTAAGGCCTTAGGCGGCCTAAAGTTATTCCACCTATGAGGTGGAATAACAATATTAAAGTATGGCCGCCGTTCCCGCCGCGAGGTTCGAATTTTTTACGTTGTTTGCGTAAGTCGTCCGCGAATCGGGAGTTACGTCGTTTACGTCCGCATCAAAATCAATAGGCCCGTACGGCCTACTTAGCCGCAATGCGCACTGGGAAATGTAGTCGCCCGGCGCATGCGCAGTGTCAAAAAACGTCAAAAAACGTGAGCTCAAGCCTTATTTCCATACAACACGCCCCCCTCCAAGTCATTTGAATTAGGCGCCCTTACGCCCGCTCGTTTTAGGCTACACCGCCGTAGATTAGCAGGTAAGTAGATTGTGAATCACTACTAGCCTAACTAATTTACGGCGGTGTAGCCTAAAAAGACTAGGCTAGGCCGTCCTAAATTAAGGCCAATGTGTGTGAATCTACCTAACAGTATTACTTTGTTGCTAATGAGGAAGCTATTGCTAAACAAACAGGCTCATAGTATGCAGTATATCTTTTTTTTTTTTTTTAATTGTGAAACAATGTTAAACTTGGCGCTTGTCCATAGGGGGTGTGCGCGTGCAAGAGCTGAAGTGGTTAAAATGGAATGAGATTCAGTCATATTAGTTGCATGAACTCATCAATGGGTGGAGAAAACATCAGAGGAATATGTTGAACTGTGGGAGATGGTGGAGTTATTATCCCATTCTCCATCACTCAATGTTCCCACCGATTCCTGGGACGGTTCCTTGTGGAGCTCCTTATGGGTATTTATTGAGCTTTCAAGTTCTGCACAGCGCTCGCGAACCTGGGGACAACAACAGATCAATCTGAATTACTATATTAGCTTATAACCTTAAAGAAGCACGGTCACCTTGCTCATGTTGGGTATAGTGGTAGTGCCATCCCTTGATCTCCATATAATCACCTTGCTTGCAATCCCTTAGCTGCTCCTTCCTCCTTTGCACTGAAATTGGTTGAGTGGGTTGATCTGGAAGAGAAGTGATTTCACCCCCCCAGGTCATGTGGTCACACTCAAGCTTAGTAATTAGCTGCTATGCCTGGGAAAAACATCACAGGGGCGCAGGTCACATGATATCCCGTATCCAGAGGTTTTGGGTATTCTCAAAGGAAGGAGTAGTGGGGGAGTGCAAGTAGGGTGAATGTAAAGGGGTTGGGCAATGCCCTTTGCAGAGACCCTGTCATTGCACAGGACATCCCCACAGTTTGATCACTGGGGGAGAGGAGACTAAGGGAGTGCTTACTTCTACCTGCAGCAGACTGATGACCATAGGCGTGCGCAAGGGGGGTGCCAGGTGTGCCTGGGCACATCCTAATCCTGGGGTTGGCAACCTGTCAATGGTGGGCAGGTGACAGGTAAACCACAATCCTTCTTTGCCGGTCCTCAGAACCTGAACAGGAGAGGTGGCGGGGGTGGAATTTAGTGCGACCAATCTGTATTTACCTCCTGCAGCAGCTGAAAGTAGGCTTCTCCTCCTCTCCCTTTTGCCAACATTCAGCTGCCACAGAAGGAAAATATAGGGGATCGGTACTAATATATGCCACTCCTCCTTTCCCTGTTCCTCTTCCTTCTGTTGCCCGGGTCCCCCATGTGCTCCCTTTCTCCCCCTTTCTCCCATTGTTTCAGGATGAAGAGTGGGGATATGTGTTGGAGCTTTGGGGGGCACACCCGAATGCAATATGCTGCGCACACCTATGCTGATGACATAATATCAGCCGATGCAAAGTTACTGAATTAGAATTCAAGGACAGATTTTTAATGATATGTAGCACCCTCTAGTACTAGAAGTGTAAAGGGTAATTTTCCTAGTACAGGCAAATGTATGTAGGCTTGGCTGGCAGCCAAGCCTACCAGTTTTTGTTTTCTGGGTTGGGCAGAAATCCAGGGAGAGCTGGATGACTCACAGGCAGCATCACTGAGACCTCCCCCATTTATAGAATGTACTGGAACCTTCTAGAAAGATGTGGGAGAAGAGGTAATTGTATTGGCAGGGGGCAGGCCTCCTCAGATACTCAGCCCAGCTGAGGAGTTGCGTTAGGGTGGAAGCTGGGGATGGAGTGTTAGGCTGCCGTGGCCTTTGAGGGAGCTCCCCAGTCTATGGGGGGGGTGGGCTTGGGACTGGGCTCGGGTGTGGAAGGGACCTTCCTACAACCAACGGAGGGGTCCTGGACAGAGAGCACTGGGAGCAAAGAGGACAGCGAGAGAACACTGCCAGGCAAGTCTCCAGAAGGAGCAACAGGAACAGCCAAGAGGGCTGGTGAGTGAAACACAGTGAGGAGGACTGGAAGGCACGCCTGAGAGGATTTGGTGCAAACAGTCTGGGATGGGTGCAGAGCCAGTAAGGAGGACTGTGGTGGCACGGGCAGTGGAAAGAGGCAGCTGTGGCCAGGGGGGGCTGACAAGGCCTGAAGAGATGGTACTGGGATCAGGAGCCACGTGGGACAGCTAGCACTAGGATAACCCTATTTTTCTACACCATAGGGGGTTTGTGGTCCCTGCCTGCAAAGGGCATTTTGATTTGGGCCTGGCTGAGCCAGTGATAGGCCCTAAATTCAGTGCTAGCTGGTCCTGGGAGTTGTAGTTCTACAAGCAAGTTTGTGGAGGTAGAAGAGGATAAGTGTGTATATACCGGATGTATATTGTTGTGTCCCTGAAGAATTCCTATTGGTCAAGTGGGCATCCCATATGTACCCTATAACCATCCAAGTTATAATCCACTCAATAAAAACAACAAAAACAAGTACAAGGACTATTTCTTGACTGCTGTATGTCTGGAAATGTGTGTGCCTGGCTGTGTAGGGTGAGAGACAACCACAATTATCAGCAGCCCCTACAGGTGTACCGCTACAGATAAATTAGAGCTTTTGGTAAATTGTACTGTTGCTATATATTTTGACATGTCAGGAATGCAAATTACTTCAAAGAACCTCAGTGAATCAGATCTTTACTGTAAAGAAAATGTATTGAAGGCTCATCGACAGCCGACTTTTCACAACCTTCCCGGAAAAATTCTGGAATGTTGGACTACATTGTTTCTTTATGCAGGTTGCATCCCTCACACATACTGGACCATGCATGTGCTGAGATCAGCCTTTCTCAACACAAGAGAAACCCTTAAAATAATTTCAAGTCTTGGGGAACCCCCTGCTAAAATCAATTAATTGGTCACCAATGGGTAAACAGATTTTCAGACAGATACAAATACCATTGGTGTCATGCAGCTGGCTCTGCCAAGTGGTGTTGCCCACACAGCAGTAGGGGTGCCGAAATGAATCGCTGCATCGATGCATCGCGATTCGGGTGTCCCAGATGCGGTATCGATGCATGCAACCGGGAGTATCGATTACCGGGATGATGCCCGCAGCTGCAGGTATCATCCCGATACCATTTTTAGAGCGGCCGTCGGCTTTCCAGTGATAACAACCGATGAGGTTAAAAGCTGCTCGGTTGTTATGCCGGACGAATGGGAGGGGACATCATCCCCTCCCGCCGTCTTCCGCCGCTCTGACCGGGCCTCTCGTCCCACTGGGAGACCCAATCCACAAGCCGCTACTTCTGGCGGCTAGAGACAGACTGGAACCAAGCGTTGGCTTCATTCCAATCTGTATGTAAACATGGAAGCGACGTCACAACGTCACTTCCGGTTTACTTGGCTGCCAATGGCGCAAGTTTTAAAAATAAATGACAGTATTCAGAATTGCCGTTTTTGGCGATCTGAATACTTTAAAGTGCAAAAGAGGGATTTGGGGTCTTTTAGACCTCCATAAAGAGTACCTGTCACCACCTATGTCACAAGGCATGTTTGCATTCCTTGTGACAGCAATAAAAGTGATCAAACATTTTTTTTTTAAAACACAATGTAAAAAAATAAAAAAGAATAAATAGAACAATTTTTTTTAAAGCACCCCTGTCCCCGCGAGCTCGCGCAGCAAAGAAAACGCATACTCAAGTCGCGCCCGCATATGTAAACAGTGTTCAAATCACACATGTGAGGTATCGCCACGATCGTCTGAGCGAGAGAAATAATTCTAGGACTAGACCTCCTCTGAAATTCTAACCTGGTAACCGTAATTTTAATAATAAAAAAGTGTCGCCTATGCATCGTGATGCATCGCGGAATCGAATCGCTTACCAGATAATCATGATGCATCGTGGAATCGAATCGCTTACCAGATAATCATGATGCATCGTGGAATCGAATCGCTTACCAGATAATCATGATGCATCGTGGAATCGAATCGCTTACCAGATAATCATGATGCATCGTGGAATCGAATCGCTTACCAGATAATCATGATGCATCGTGGAATCGAATCGCTTATCAGATAATCGTAATCGAAACGAATCGTGAGACCAGTCACCCCTACACAGCAGTTAGTATCAAATGGTAGACCAATCAACCACAGTTCTGGGAACCCCTAGAAAACTCATGAGGAACCTTAGGGTTCCACAGAACCCTGGTTGAGAATGGCTGGCTAGGATAAAGAACAGGCTGATAGAACTTACTGCATTTATTTGTCGAATGAGTGATGGTCGAACTTCCAGCTCTAGCTGCCAGTCACAGTTTACGATCTGCTGTTGAAACTTTTCTAAGTTCAGTTGCCTCTGAAGTTTCTCCAGCCTCTTCTTGTTCTCCAGGCTAATAGTGGTCTGTACATCAGATGTTCCCTGTCCATCTTTCTGCATTAACTGCTTCAGTTCATCAACGTCTTGTTGCAAAGTCCGAACCTTCTGTTTGGCATCCTTCATTTGGTGCTCCAGAACCTCAGCCCGCCCAGCTCTCCATAAGAGAAACATCATATGCTCCCTTGTGTCCTTCAGATGGGACTGAGCTTCTACGTCAGCTGAGTGTTTAAAGGCCCCAAAAAGTTGTCTGTCGTCCCCTAACCTGAGATATTCTATGCCCAACTCAGGTTGGGATTCAAAGGTGGGTGAAGGTTTCTTGGATTGGGTTTCATGGAGCAGAATCCAGTTTTGTGCCAGGTTAGCTGTCACTAGACTCTCTTCAAATATATCTGGGATACAATGTAGAAGAGCCATGGAACGTGGAGTTCCATTATAATGTTGTTGTCCTGGACTCCCTGTGCTCAGAAGAAGGGCCCAATTACGACGGTGGTGGAAGAGTTGTCGCGCAGTGCCTGAGATATTTGGAGGAGACAGCGGGATCGGTGTTGGTGTGGTCTCATCCTCGTCGTTGACATAGAGGTTATCACACAAAGGAAAAACAACATGGTCGTCAAAAGCATCCTTCATTGTCCGCAGGTAGTTCACATAGGACAGAAGCCAGGATAAGTACTTATGAAGTTGCACCCCTTGGTCCCTGGTGGTGGAAGAAGAGTGGACATACTGCTCTATATGCTTCCAGTTATGAACTTCCACCTTGTGGTCTTCTGATAGCAGCACCAGAGCCCTCTGCAATGTCTGCAGGTCAAAGTTCACTCGACACTTCTGAACTTGTTCTTCAAAGACCCTAAGTTCTTCCCGTAAGGATTTGTAGAACTTATCCATCCCGGAGCCAGGCACAAAGCTCTATACTAAGAGAATAATTGAGTTCCTCGGTAGAAGATACTTTACACCTCTAGTGTTTGTCCAAGCTTAGGAACGTTCCATTAGCTCTTGAAGGATCTCAGAGTTGGGTTGCTTGCCAGTTGCCACCAACGTTCTCCAAACTTTTCAAAGTTTTTGCTTTTAGCTTGTCTGTTGGCTACCTGTGAACCTCAGTCATGTGCGGCTCTCTTATTTATACTATTGTCCCTTCCCTTTTGCTGGACTCGTTTTAAAGATTACACAGAGCTGCTCGGTCTCCCAGCAACCCCAGGCAGGTTTAGACCTGCACCTGCTGATAAGACTAGTGTTTAATTTCTGTCAATTACCGTTGGTCTCCAGCGCTGACTAGGACTCCAGTAAATGACTGAAGACATAAATATTTCATGTAGGTCTGTCGCAGGTGAAGACTGATTTTACTTTTTAACCACTTCATTACTGGGCACTTAAACCCCCTCCGTGCCCAGACCAATTTTCAGCTTTCAGCGATGACGCATTTTGAATGACAATTGCGCGGTCATACAACACTGTACCCAAATTATATTTTTATCATTTTTTTCCCACAAATAGAGCTTTCTTTTGGTGGTATTTGATCACCTCTGCAATTTGTATTTTTTGCGCTATAAACATAAAAAAACAGAATTTTTTTTAAAAAAACAAATTTTTTACTTTTTGTTATAATAATATTCAAAATTTTAAAAAAAAATAAAAAAATTTCCCTCGGTTTAGGCCGATACGTAGTCTTCAAACACCTCCTACAAACCTGCGGCTAGCCTTAACACTTGCGCGGTCATGCTACACTGTACCCAAACTACATTTTTATAATTTTCTTCCCACAAATAGAGCTTTCTTTTGGTGGTATTTGATCACCTCTGGGGTTTTTATTTTTTGCTAAGCAAACCAAAAAATACCAACATTTTTGAAAAAATGTTTTTTTTGTTTCTGTCATAAATTTTAACTGACAATTGCGCGGTTGTGCGACGTGGCACCCAAACAAAATTGCCGTCCTTTTTTCCCCACAAATAGAGCTTTCTTTTGGTGGTATTTGATCACCTCTGCGGTTTTTATTTTTTGAGCTAAAAACAAAAAAAGAGCGACAATTTTGAAAAAAAGCAGTAAACTTTTTTCTATAATAAATATCCCCAAAAAATATATATAAAAAAATATTTTTTTCCTCAGTTTAGGTCGATACGTATTCTTCTACATATTTTTGGTAAAAAAAAAATTGCAACAAACTTATATTGATTGGTTTGTGCAAAAGTTATAGCGTCTACAAAATAGGGGATAGTTTTATGGCATTTTTTTTTTTACTAGTAATGGCGGCGATCTGCGATTTTTTATCGTGACTGCGATATTACGGCGGACACATCGGACACTTTTGACACTATTTTGGGACCATTGTCATTTATACAGAGATCAGTGCTAGCAAAATGCACTGATTAGCTATGAATAAGCACTGTATGATAGTGTGAAACGCGTTAGATCTTTTCCTGATTTGTTGCTGTGACATAATCATGTTGTGACCAGTTTTTATTAAAAGGAACACATTTTTATTTTTGGAGTGCGGCCGTCCCGGTTTTTCTCTACACATTTTTGCAAAAATGCACTGATTACTGTGTAAATGACACTGGCAAGCAAGGGGTTAACCACTAGGGGGCGAGGAAGGGGTTAAGTGTGTCCTAGGGAGTGATTCTAACTGTGAGGGGGCTGGGCTACAAGTGACACGACAGTGATATTTATGGGATATTTATTACAGCAAAAAGTAAAAAATATTGGGCCGGATTCATGTAGCTCAGCGGATCTTTAGATCCGCTAGATCTACCTGGTTTACGATCCACCGGTGCAATTTTGCGAGGCTAGTGCATGATTCATAAAGCACTTACCTCGCAAATTGCACCGTTGGATCGTAACTCCCCCCGGCGGAATGCAAATTCCGCGGCTAGGGGGAGTGTACAATTTAAATCAGGCGCGTTCCCGCGCCGATTTAACTGCGCATGCGCCGCCGGCGAAAAAGCCCAGTGCACATGCTCCAAATGACATCGCTAGGACGTCATTGTTAGCAGCGGGTACGTCAATTGCGGCCATCGGGATTCCCGATTGACTTACGCAAACGACGTAAAAATTTTTAATCTCGGCGCGGGAACGGCGGCCATACTTAACATTAGCTACCCCTCATATAGCAGGAGTAGCTCTCCGCCGGAAAAAGCCGAACGCAAACGACGTTGAAAAAGAGCGACGGGCGGGCGTACGGACGTGAATCGGCGGTTTTCCTCATTTGCATATGCGACGTGTAAAATAAAGCGACGACACCTAGCGGCCGGCGGGAGATTACAGCCTAAGATTCGACTGGTGTAAGTCACTTACACCAGTCGGATCTAAGGGAGATCTATGCGGAACTGATTCTTATGAATCAGTCGCATAGCTCCGACCGTGGGATCTCACAGATCCGACCGTCGGGTCTCACAGATACGACGGCGGATCAGGAGATCCGCCGGCGTATCTATTGATGAATCTGGCCCATTGTGGTTTTTTTTTAAATTGTCGCTCTATTTTTGTTTATAGCGCAAAAAATAAAAATCGCAGAGGTGATCAAATACCACCAAGAGACAAAAAAGAGAGTATCTTCCCCTAAGTGGGACTTTAAAGGCCGAACAATGTTTGGAGTATAAAATTGTTTTAATAGAAATAGGTACACATAATTGCACTGGGTAATAAAACATGCAGCAAGAACAGTGTGCATATAAAAAAGACAAATATACAAATACAAAACAGAAAAACAGCATGTATGCCACAAGTAGTGAGAAAAACAAAAACTCTATGTTGATGATTCACAAATGCCTGACGCGTTTCTGGTAATAGACCGTCATCAGGGGTCACAGATGAAGAGTAGTACAATCGTGGTTCTTTTTACACGAACCAAATCATTTCATGGATAAAGACCTTTCCTGACTGCAGGAATATAAATAGATAGGGTTACATCTGAGCGTTCCTCCAGCCCAGGGAGATAAGGAGTAGATGGGCCCAGTAATACCAGGGCGCGTCCTGCCCAAATCCAAAGTACCCTGAATCCCTGTTGCAGTCTTAATAGACCCACTGTCTCTCTAGGTCCAAATTCAAAGTGTTCGAGAGGGGCGTTTTCCCTAATATCCAGGTGCCTGAGATACTACCAAGAAAAAGCTCTATTTGTGGGGAAAAAAGGACGTCAATTTTGTTTGGGAGCCACGTCGCACGACCGCGCAATTTTCATTTAAAGCGTGACAGTGCTGAAATCTGAAATTTTGCCTGGGCAAGAAGGGGGTATATGTGCCCAGTAAGCAAGTGGTTAATATAAATACTGTACATATATATATATATATATATATATATATATATATATATATATATATATATATATATAAAATAAATAAAAAATATATATGATATAATAATATAATTGAGGGCAGGGACTGACGTCCATGTACAATGTATATGTAAAGTGTTGCGTAAATTGACGGCGCTTCATAACTGAAACAAATAAATAAAAATAAATCGAATAATTTATATAATATAATAATAAATACTGGTAAATAATATATATGCAATAAAGATCATACCTTAACCACTTGATCACTGGGCACGTAAACCCACTTAATAACCAGACCAATTTTCAGCTTTCGGTGCTCTCACAATTTGAATGACAATTACTCAGTCATACAACATTGTACCCAAATGAAATTTTCGTCCTTTTTTTCACACAAATAGAGCTTTCTTTTGGTGGTCTTTAATCACCGTTGGGTTTTTTATTTTTTGCGCTATAAGAGAAAAAAGACTGAAAATTCTGTAAAAAAAAAGAACTTTTCTTTGTTTCTGTTATAAAATTTAGCAAATTTAGTATGTTTTCCTTATTCTTTTGCATAAATGTGAAAGATGAAGTTACGCCGAGTAAATAGATACCCAACATGTCACCCTTCAAAATTGCACACGCTCGTGGAATGGCGCCAAACTTCGCTACTTAAAAATCCCCATAGGCGACGTTGCAGGGTATTGTGGGGTATTGCAGAGTATTGTGGGGTATTGCAGAGTATTTTGGGGTATTGCAGAGTAGTTTGGAGTATTGCAGAGTATTTTGGGGTATTGCAGAGTATGGGGGGTATTGCAGAGTATGGGGGTATTGCAGAGTATTGGTGTTATTGCAGAGTATTGCACAGGGAGGGATAGCTGGATCTGTGACTGCATGTGTCACAGATCCAGCCCGCAGCAGCAGCTGCTGCATCCGCTCTCCCCCCCTCTCCTCTCACACTGTACCGTTCGGTATAGAGAGGGGAGGGAGGAACCGGCGTCATCACATGACGCCGGTTTGCTTACAAGTGATCGCTCCGTCATTGGACGGAGCGATCACGTGGTAAACTGCCGCTATCAGCGCCGATTTACAGTGATCCGTGATCCGCCGGGTCCGGAGGACACGGCGGTCACGGAGATTCCCGTGTGCGCGCCCCAGAGGGCGCGCGGGAGCGCGATTCTGGGAGGACGTCCATGGACGTCCTCCCAGAGTTAAGCAACCGCCTTGTAGACGTATTTCGTCTATAGGGCGGTTGTTAACTGGTTAAGGGAGCCTAACTTTAATTACAAAGCCCCGTACACACGACCGAACATGTCCGCTGAAACTGGTCCGCGGACCAGTTTCCGCGGACATGTCCGGTCGTGTGTAGGGCCTAGCGGACATTTTTCCGGCCTAGCGGACAGGTTTCCAGCGGACAAAAGTTTCTTAGCATGCTAAGAAACTTGTCCGTCGGACATGTCCGATGGTTAGTACGACTCATCGGACATGTCCGCTGGTTATGACGTATAACCAGCGGCCCGAAATCCCGCGCATGCGTCGAATTGATTCGACGCATGCGTGGAAGCATTGAACTTCCGTGTCAGAGAACGTCGGTGTCTTCTACGTCACCGCGTTCTCTGTCCGCGGGGATTTTGGTCTGATGGTGTGTACACACATCAGACCAAAAGCTCCCAGCAGACATGTCCGATGAAAACGGTTCCGCGGACCGTTTTCAGCGGACATGTCTGCTTGTGTGTACAAGGCCTAAGACTCAATAGATTAAAAAAAAATGTTTTTTGGTCAGTCTCCTACTAAGAGAGCGCCTTCGATTTTCACTGTATAGCAAAAAGACATACCGTATTTATCTTGCTATAACGAGCCCCGGCGTATAGCGCGCACCCCCGAACTTGAAGGAAAATTCCTGGGAAAAAAAAAATACTTACAGTTTGGATGCCCCTCGTCGGTGTCTTGCCCGTCGTCCATCGGTGGCCTTGTCCGGTCCGGCGTCCTTCTGCGGCCATCGTGGTGTCCTCCACGCTCGATCCCCGCTTCCCGCGCTGTGTTTGAACCATTGCGCCGACATATACCGGGTGCAATACACTCGGGTATAATCGGGCAGGCTCGGCTCCTCTCGCGTACAGGACGTGACCGCGAGAGGAGCAGAGCATGCCCGACTATACCCGAGTGTACTGCGCTCGGTATATGTCGGCGCAGTGGTTCAAACACAGCGCGGGAAGCGGGTATCGGCGTATATCGCGCACCCACGATTTTGCCCTGATTTTCAGGGCAAAAAAGTGCACGGTATACGCCGATAACTACGGTACTTATATATTGATATATAAATGTTATTTATTTGCCCCAAAATGTTAATATTTTGTAGATATTTCTTATATTATATTTGCATGCAATACTGATGATATTGATGTTTATTTATCAAACAAATTATTTACCTCTTGCACAAAATCTTTGGGACCATTTTTTAATTCTTCAGTTCCTAGGCTTCCAAAAAATGATCCGGTCTGTAATATGCAGGTGGAAAATAACAGGATTGCTTCAGAGATGTGGAATGCGGGGAGGTGAAATAGATGAAAGAGGCCGTGTAGGTGCGCACATGCACATTAAGGGATTCCATCTTTTGGTACTCCATCATTCACTAGACAACCGCCAATTGGTAACATTTTACAACCTTCACATTCTGTTTTCAAAGGACAATATATTACACAGGGCAACAGAAGGGATCGTTTGCAGTTTCGTCATCCAAACCTGTCAGAACGGTTCCTTTGCTAGTTGAATGTTTGGTAGCCTTGATGCCGCGTACACACCATCACGTGTGATAAAAAAAAAACGACATTTTTTAAAAACGTCACTTTAAATGACCGTGTGTGGGGGAAAACGTCGTTTTATGTCTCGTGAAAAACTACAAAAAAAAATTGAAGCATGCTTCAATTTTATGTGTCGTTTTTCAAAACGTCGTTTTTTGTTTCACAGAAATTGACCGTGTGTAGCAAAAAACGACGTTTTCAAACCCACGCATGCCCAGAAGCTAGTTATGAAGCGAGCTTCAATGAAAAAACGTGGTGAACGTAACCACGCTTTGCTAGAGCATTGTGAAAAAACGATGGTGTGTAGGCAACGTCGTTTTTGAAAATTGAAGTTTCAAAAACGTCGTTTTTTAATTCACAGAAAATGTCGTTTTTTTCCATCACATAAAGTGATGGTGTGTACGCGGCATTAGTCATTAAAGTGAATTAAAGTGACGGTATGCATTGGGGTTGTTATAGGGGGGGTAATACATCATTACCACAATTGGACAGCAGAGGGCAGTGTGGCAATGACAGTATTATGAATAAGGCCATTAGACCTAGGAATGTGAGCCTTGCATATACTTGTTTCATTTATTGACTTTTCCTTTTTTTATATATCGCTGAGAAAAATCTATAGAACATCATTTATTTATTTTTTTCAGAGCCAAATTTAGACATTTTACTGCCCTAGGGATAACTAAATGGAGGCACATTGTACAAACTCCAATTCTTGTGTAATGCGACTATTGTAATAAACCGTTAAGGCCGCGTACACACGATCGGTCCATCCGATGAGACCGGTCTGATGGACCGTTTTCATTGGTTAACCGATGAAGCTGACTGATGGTCAGTCTTGCCTACACACCATCGGTTAAAAAAACGATCGTGTCAGAACGCGGTGACGTAAAACACAACGACCTGCTGAAAAAAAAACGAAGTTCAATGCTTCCAAGAATGCGTCGACTTGATTCTGAGCATGCGTGGATTTTGGTTACATTTAAAACAAGTTGGCTTTTTTTTAACCGATGGATAAATAACCGATGGGGCCCACACACGATCGGTTTGGTCCGATAAAAACGGTCCATCAGACCGTTCTCATCGGTTTGACCGATCGTGTGTACGTGGCATTAGAATGCCCCCTTAGGGAAAGCATGATGCTTTATAGGTAGAACCACAGCCTAACTATGAAACATTAAATGCATTTCTGTTTCCTGAAATATAAAGAGTCTTCTGACTCCTCTTATCACACTCTGCTGCCCCCCTCCACCTTTCCCTTACAGTTCCACTACAACATTTGCCAACAATGTCCAGAGGGAAATCAAAAAAGGAAAACATCATCATATTTTGTAAACTATGTAGCCTGACACCCCCCAAAGACTGGCCATACATTATACAATCTGATTGTACAATCCTATTTACATTTAGTGAAAGTATATGTATATATACAATATCTCACAAAAGTAAGTACACCCCTCACATTTTTGTAAATATTTTATTCTATCTTTTCATGTGACAACACTGAAGAAATGACACTTTGCTACAATGTTGTGTAGTGAGTGTACAGCTTGTATAACAGTGTAAATTTGCTGTCAGTTTTACTGGCCTATCAGCGGCCCTGCTCCCCAGTGCTGGCAGAACTCAAGCAGCCCCAGACCATGACACTCCCACCACCATGCATGACTGTAGGCAAGACACACTTGTCTTTGTACTCCTCACCTGGTTGCCGCCACACACACTTGACACCATCTGAACTAAATACGTTTATCTTGATCTCATCAGACCACAGGACATGGTTCCAGTAATCCATGTCCTTAGTCTGCTTGTCTTCAGCAAACTGTTTGTGGGATTTCTTGTGAATCATCTTTAGAAGAGGCTTCCTTCTTGGACGACAGCCAAGCAGACCAATTTGATGCAGTGTGCGCAGTAGTGTATTTAGGTTTTGTGCTGCCCTAGGCCTGACTAAACTCATGCACACCCTAATATAAATATGACCCACCCTTCCTGTCAATGCCACACCTCTTTCTGTTTAAGACCCACCCTGACATTTTCAAGTGGGGACACTAGTTATAGGACTTGGGGGGGGGGGGGGGGGGCAATGGAATCCCTTAATTTGCATGGTTTTTCTCTCACTTCCTGTTTGGCTATGGGGCAGGAAGTGAAGGAAAATCTCTGCAATGGGACAGGGATGGTAAAAAATAAACTGACAGGTGCTATAACCCTCCCTTACTCTATCCAAAAGGAAAAAAAAAAGTGTTGCCTATAGTTCTACTTTAAGCACAAATTTCTGATAATTTTATGGAGAGGACTAAGAAGATATAACCATGCCAATGGTGCAGCAGAAAACCTATAGCACATTGAGGAAGGTTTGTGGTCCAGGATGATAGGACAGTCAAAATTAGAAGCAGCTTGCGTTACACTAACAGTATAGCACAAGCCGGCAGGGACTCTTTCCGTGCTGCCCCCCCTGCAAACTGCTGCCCTAGACCTGGGCCTTGTTGGCCTAGGCCAGGATACAGCATTGAGTGTGCGGCGTATGGTCTGAGCACTGACAGGCTGACCCCCCACCCCTTCAACCTCTGCAGCAATGCTGGCAGCACTCATACGTCTATTTCCCAAAGACAACCTCTGGATATGACGCTGTGCATGTGCCCTCAACTTCTTTGGTAGACCATGGCGAGGCCTGTTCTGAGTGGAACCTGTCCTGTTATATCGCTGTAGGGTCTTGGCAAAATTACAAATTTTCCTGACACCAAGAGAAAAATGGTGATGGGAGGGACCTCCAGCTGATTGACACTCTGTTCCTGTGTGCTGTCTGCAGGGGGGGTGTCCCTTCTCTCCAATCAGCTTTCTCTGAGTTCTACGTACCTTCAGCTCTACGTCCCCTTTTTTTCTGAACTCTCAGACAAGCTTATAAATTTTGGACTTTGAACGGATGTAGAGAAAAGAAGACTGCAGATAGACGTGTAGCGCCCCCTTACTTTCAGTATGGGCACTACGCTAAAGTTAATGGGAATGGGAGAGTTAGTTTACTTCCATTCACAATATATTGAAATTTGGGCTGTTGTCAATTCAGAACTGTCCTGTAGGTCAGTCTGCGCTCCAGGGGTCCGTTACCACCCCTGGGCGACAGTTGGCGCTAGAGGGGTCCTGACAGACCCACCTTCCCCAGCAGCCAATCAGAGGAGTGTTTCCCTCTTTGGGCATGCTGGATGGGGGTATATCTGTGGCAACCGCCATGTTCTGTTCTGTGCGGGGCCGAGTTCCAGGTGCGGTATCCACCTTCAGGGTACGTGCATCCATGGGCCCCGCCACCGTGTTTTACTTGACCGAAGTTGCGCACCATGCAGAGCTTCACCCTGACATTGAGAGGGGCCCCAGCGACTTGCTGGGTCCCAGACCTTCATTGAGAGGATCCTAAGCTGGGAGCTGCACGGTGGGGGGAACGGCTCGGGGAGAACCTAGAGATAGAGGTTGTCCAGGAGGCCTAGACGAACCATCGGGGATCCGGTCATCACGTTGCATGACAGGTACACTAAAGCTGTCAATTGATGATCCTTATTTAAACTAACTGGGAGGATTAGCTCCATTCAATCCTTCATATCCAAAATTTCTAAGCCTGTGGCAGAGGCCTTGAGTCGGGCCTGTGGCAGAGGTCTGTTCCTCCCAGTGATTTGCAAGTGGCGCTCCGGCTGGCAGGCCTGTGACAACCGCCTGTCCGGAGGCACTTTACCCACTCTAGTTGGAGTGGCAACGAGTTGAGCTAAATTATTGCCGAGAGCAGGCTTGCTCTCCTTCATATCCAGGGCCTGATACTAAAGTTCTCTCTATTCTCATCAACCTTTCTCTATTGTGTGCCATGTTGATGTTGGCCGTGTTGGGCCTTGGAATAAAGCATTTAAAACTTAATTGATGTCTGGACACTCGCTCTGTACCTACACTCACAAGTGTCACCCCTAGACTAAAAAGAAAGAGGGTAACTTAATACGCCGATCCCAAACTATCCAGCGGCTCCTTCGGGGGTGAGCGATACAGACGGATACAACTTATGTAGGAGGATTTGTTTCACCTCTGTGTGTCACATGAAGATACTCCTTTCACTGAGTATATGTGAGGATTTACAACCACTCCTCTCCTACATCTACCAAATACTGAAATGTCAGCTTTAGGTGGACTGACCCTTTAAATAATTTTGGTTGGAGATCTTCCATGTGCTAAGTTCTGAATACACGGGATGAGCATGCAAAAAGCACAAATTACTAATGTGAACTAATGTGAAATCGGGGTTAAGTACCAAACATTTTGGTTGCACTTCTCCATTTTTTTTATCATCATTGCAACCCTGAAATTTCCTGATTAGAAATCTCACTTCCTCCTACACTAAGCCGGGGTCACCCAAAAGACTCCACATTATCTTTTGCACATGTCAGCCTCTTGGGTTTCATTTACTGATGTCTGACAACAACAAAAAACTTTGTGGACCACTCCCAAGTACTGTGTATTAACCACTTGCCGACCACAATACATGTATATATACGTTGTGGTTCACCGGGGTTATAGCGAAAGCTATCAGCTATAACCCTTTAGAAGCTGCTTTCTGAGGGAGTACCCGGCAGGAGGGAGGGGCCAGGAGCAGCCAAGAGAGACCCAAGAAGAGGAGGATCCGGGCTGCTCTGTGCAAAGCCACTACACAGAGCAGGGAAGTATAACATGTTTGTTATTTAAAAAAAAAAACAAGGCTTGAATATCGCTTTAGGTCTGTATTTTGAGAACAGGTTAGTGATGTAATTGGGGCCGAGTTGTGGATGGCTTTGTAAGTTGTTAGTATCTTGGATTTAATTTGTGGGGTGAGTGGAAGCCAGTGGAGGGATTGGCAGAGGGTGATATCAGACACTGAACGGTTGGTAAGTTAAATGCGGCGGGCAGCAGCATTCATGATGGCCATGCATTTGTACTTCCTGTTTTCCAGATTATTGTGCTCTCTTCAGCCAATATCTCACTCTTCTCATGCCTGCTGCCTTTCCAATCTTAGCTACTACAACCTTAGTCTTGTTCTTCAACTACACACCTGTCTGATCCCATCCTGCAACTACTCATTACTGACCTTTGGATTGTTAGGCCCCGTACACACGACAGAGTTTCTCGGCAGAATTCACCGAGAAACTCGGTCAAAACCCGGATTCTGCCGAGAAACTCTGTCGTCTGTACAGTTTTGGCTCGTTGGAGCCGCCGAGGAGCTCGACGAGAAAATAGAGAACATGTTCTCTATTTTCTCGTTGTTCTATGGGAGAAGGCGGCCCGCCGAGCTCCTCGGCGGGTTCATCCCAGAACTCGACGAGGAACTCGACGTGCTTGGCACGTCGAGTTCCTCGGCCGTGTGTACGGGGCCTTACTGACTACGCTTCTGTCTGATCTCTACCTGCTTTATATGCAACTGGACCCCGGCTTACTCACCCTCTGGTGGGGTGATTCAGAGGACCACAACCTGGTACTAACATGCAACGAATCCCATCTCTACCATCAGGAGCTAACACTGGTTAGTGTTTAGACTCTGCTACTTGGGTGAGCCTGTATTACCCGCCAGGATGCTGCTCATTGTTCTCTTGGCTGGAGGCTCTGACATAGGGAAGCAAAGCCCTGTCTTTAACAAGATGGCATAGTAGGTCAGTAATAGGAAAATATCAGCTGCTGGGAGACCACGGGCAATACTAGTGGCTAGTCCTTTGCCCTCTGTCTGTTTTTCTTTGGGCACAGCTTTCAGAGTTCAGTTCTTCTCTATTAATAATAATCTGTGCTTCACTAATAATGATTAACTATACTCATGGGCGTCCGCAGGAATTTTTTCAGGGGGGGGGGGCACTTCGGCAGCGGTGATACACAGTCGCATTCAACCCTTTCTTCAACCGCTAGCGGACGTATAGCGCAGCTAAGACGATGATAAAACGCCCAGCTTTTTAGCGGCGCTTTACCGATAACGCGGCTAGCTGGCAGTGTGAAATAGCTCTTGAGATAATTCAGCTTCACTCCATGCCCATATAAATGTAGCCTAGAGCAGTGGTCATCAACCCTGTCCTGCAGGGCCCACTAACAGGCCAGGTTTTATGTATTACCTTTGGGAGATGCAGTCTAGAATACTGCAATCACTGAGGAGCAAATGATATCAGCTGTGATGTATTTCAGTTATCTTGCAAACCTGGCCTGTTAGTGGGCCCTGCAGGACTGGCCTAGAGAATGTACAGACCCCCCCTTCAGCACAGATGGACCCTCCCTTCAGCACAGACCCCCCCATTGAGCACAGACGCCCCCTTCAGCACGGATGGACTCCCCTTCAGCACATACCCCCCCATTGAGCACAGACCCCCCCTTCAGCACGGATGGACCCCCCCCATTCAGCACAAACCCCCCCGTGTACACAAACACTGGAGGGGGAGGTGGCTTCACTCTGCTCACTGTGCCTGTGTGACATCTGGCCCGGGACCGCTCAGACAGAGAAGGGGATGGTTGGTCAAATGCAGTGGTCTCACCCGGCACCAGACCACCCCCCCTTACAACGCCACGGCCAGCAGCTCGCCTCTCTCTTCCTGTTCTAACCTGCCTGTCACTGCGGCGCTATCACTGCTTCACTCTTCAACACCTTCTCGATTCCAGTGGGGGTCAATTGCCCCCCCTTGCCCTATGAAGCGGACACCCATGACTATACTAGTAAAAATGATACAGAACATAGAGCGACAGTCTGACATCATCCTACCTGGCGTTAACAGGCAGTTTGCCATCAGGGGATACTGCAATTATGTGTTCTTTTTTTTTTTCCTGCCGGTTAAAATTTCAAGCTCTCGGCTAATTAACAAAACAAGGAGCTGATTTCATCCTAATTAGATTTGTGCAAATTGAGAACATGCTTATTGTGTCTCGCAGAGTCAGACTAACGTGTCTATCTTTGGGATGTATCATCACTCCGGCTAAATTAATTTGCTTGCCGTCATTGGATTAAATATAAAGCAGCAGCGAAACCTTAGCGGGAGACTACAGAGAGATGCACTGAGAAGCCTCATTGGTTCTTTTCAGTTTGGAAGGGCGCGTGTAGACACAGATGTCTCCATCTCAGACGCAGACATCCTGCAAATTACCTGTAGAGACGAGCGAGATGTCTAAAAAAACACGCTTATCAGAGTGATCCCGGATTTGCATGTCTGTGATCGAGCGGGATTATCCGAGCCAAGATTTGTGTTATCTGACACTATTTGCGCAATTCTGGATGAACATATGCCAGTGATTAAATAGGATAATGATCTAAGCACATTTGGATTTGCATGATCCCATTTAATCAGTGACTTATGCAGATTTCAGTTTACAGCTGAACTTCAGGCAGGTATTTAAAAAATAGCATTAAATCTGTTTGTGTATTCATGAAGTCATCATATTTTTAGATAAAGGGACGTTAAGTACCTGAATATGTCTTGATTAGGGATGAGTGGAGGGATGTCAACAAAACTGATTTCCCGCGACATTACCGATTTGACTGTAACTATAAAAACATTGGCATAGTAACTTACCCAGTGAAAGTGCATATGCATTCCCTCTGTGCGAACGGGGAAAAAAACAAATGCTGTCATGCCATTTCCCTTGCTTGGTGGATGTTTTTCATTGATTTAAAACAGGAAATACACCATTTTGGGACTAGATGGCGCTAAACACTATAGGGTTTTGTTATGCTACTTAGCGCCATCTAATGGCAGGATGCAGTATTTCCAGGTGCTTTCACTGGGCAAATTGCTATGCAAATTTCTTATAAGTACACCCCTTAGTCTTTTTTGTTTTGTGTTTTTTTTTTCCTTTTTTGTGTATTTGATCATTATTTGTGCACTGTTAAATTTTTTATTTACTTTTTATGGCTGTGAAAACCTTTAAGGGCCAGTTACATCTTTGCATTGCCTGAAATGCTTGCAATACTTAAAAGCATGTAGCATGTTACATGCTTTACTGCATTGTGGTGCCAGTGTTGCAGTATGCCACAACCCATAGCGCATTGTATTACAAATGCCATTGACATGACATGTTCCGTTTTCATAATGTCTAATTAAAGAGACTTTTGATCCCCCTGTGTGGTAAGAAAAAAAAAAAAAAAAGGAAAAAAAAAAGCTAAAAAAATAAAGTTACAAAAAAGCACTTAAACCAACCCCCCCAAACAATTTAGCCCCTCCAAACTCACATACAGTTGCAATAAAAAGTATGTGAACCCTTTTGGAATGATATGGACTTATGCACAAATTGGTCATAAAATGTGATCTGATCATCACAACAATAGACAATCACAGTCTGCTTAAACTAATAATACACAAAAATCTTATGTTACCATGTTTTTATTGAACACACCATGTAAACAAATTGGATTTATTAACTGGTTGAACCTCTTTTGGCAGCAATAACTTCAACCATACATTTCCTGTAGTTGCAGATCAGAGGTGCACAACGGTCAGGAGTAATTCTTGACCATTCCAGTTTACACAACTGTTTCAGTTCAGCAATATTCTTGGGATGTCTGGTGTGAATCGCTTTCTTGAGGTCATGCCACAGCATCTCAATCGGGTTGAGGTCAGGACTCTGACTAGGCCACCCCAGAAGGCGTATTTTCTTCTGTTTAAGCCATTGTTGTTGATTTACTTTTATGCTTTTGGTCGTTGTCCTGTTGCAACACCCATATTCTGTTGAGCTTCAGCTGGTGGACAGATGGCCTTAAGTTCTCCTGCAAAATGTTTTGATAAACTTGGGAATAATTTTTTTCCTTCGATGATAGCAATCCGTCCAGGCCCTGACGCAGCAAAGCAGCCCCAAACCATAATGCCCCCACCACCATACTTCACAGTTGGCATGAGGTTTTGATGTTGGTGTGCTGTGCCTCTTTTTCTCCACACATAGTGTTGTGTGTTTCTTCCAAACAACTCAACTTTGGTTTCAACTGTCCACAGAGAATTTTGCCAGTACTGCTGTGGAACATCCAGGTGCTCTTGTGCAAACTGTAAACGTGCAGCAATGTTTTTTTTGGTCAGCAGTGGCTTCCTCTGTGGTATCCTCCAGTGAAATCCATTCTTGTTTAGTGTTTTACGTATCGTAGATTCGCTAACAGGGATGTTAGCATATGCCAGAGACTTTTGTAAGTCTTTAGCTGACACTCTAGGATTCTTCTTCACCTCATTGAGCAGTCTGCGCTGTGCTCCTGCAGTCATCTTTACAGGGCGGCCACTCCTAGGAAGAGTAACAGCAGTGCTGAACTTTCTCCATTTATAGACAATTTGTCTGACCGTGGACTGATGAACAGCAAGTCTTTTGGAGATATTTTTATAACCCTTTCCAGCTTTATGCAAGTCAACAATTCTTACTCATAGGTCTTCTGAGGGCTCTTTTGTGCGAGGCATCATTCACATCAGACAATGCTTCTTATGAAAAGAAAACCCAGAACTGGTGTGTGTTTTTTATAGGGCAGGGCAGCTGTAACCAACACCTCCAATCTCATCTCATTGATTGGACTCCACTTGGCTGACACCTCACTCCAATTAGCTCTTGGAGATGTCATTAGTCTAGGGGTTCACATACCTTTCCCACCTGCACTGTGAATGTTAACATGGCGTGTTCAATAAAAACATGGTAACATTTAATTCTTTGTGTGTTATTAGTTTAAGCAGACTGTGATTGTCTATTGGTCTTAGATAAAGATCAGATCACATTTTATGACCAATTTGTGCAGAAATCCATATCACTTCAATAGGGTTCACATACTTTTTCTTGCAACTGTACATGCACATACAAATGTAAATACACATGATGGAGACACCTATGTACAAAAATGTTGATTACTTAATTTCAGAAGAGTTGAAGCTGTTATAGCTGTAAAGGGAGTGTCAACTCAATATTGAATCCTACGGACTAAGACTGGGATGCCATTAAAGTTCATGTGTGTGTAAAGGCACCACCCAGGTTCTGAACAGAAGAAGCATCCAGGACATTCAATTACCTTTCTGCTTACTACAATTTATCTGTGTGGTTGTAATTAGCAGGTAACCATTCTGTTAATTGCTCTATAGATCATTTATCATTGCATCATCCTCTACTTCTGTCTGCAGTTGTTGATGCTTGTCAGCCAACTTTGCAATAAAAACCAATGTGCCAAGTCAGCAAAAAAAAAAAAAAAAATAGACAAACACAAACCTAAAAGCTTTTAGGAGAAATATTTGCTTCTCCCGGTCATATTATTTTGAATCTTTAGTTATAGAGCAGCTCATTGCATAGAAACTGACCACAAAGCATAAACGCAATTTAAAAATACACTTATGCCGCGTACACAAGATCGGAATTTTCCAGACAAGAAAAGTCCGATGTGAGCTTTTGGTTGGAAATTCCGACCGCGTGTAGGCTCCAACGGAATTTGTCTGTCGGAATTTCTGCCAAGAAAAATTTGAGAACTGGCTCTCAAATTTTCCGACGGGGAAAAGTTCTTGTCGGAAATTCCAATCGTCTTTATGCAATTCCGATGGAGAAAAATCTTACGCATGCTCGGAATCAAGTCGACGCATGCTCGGAAGCATTGAACTTCATATTTCTCGGCTCCTCGTAGTGTTGTATGTCACCGCGTTCTTGACGGTCGGAATTTGGTGTATGCAAGACAAGCTTGAGCCAAAATTCTGTCGGAAAAAAATCCACATTTTTTTTGGCAGAATTTCCGATTGTGGGTACGCGGCATAAGGCTATATTCACATTCAGCCATCTAAAGAAGGCCGCCGACCGATGCTGGATGCAGAAAAATGGCAATTCCTAAGGCCTGACTGAGCCAGTGTTGGGCCTAACTAACCATGTGCTAGCTGTGCCTGGAGTTAAGTGTTGTGCAGGAGAAAGAGAGTGATAGGCCCGGATTCACAAAGCACTTGCGCCGACGTATCTCGAGATACGCCGCGTAAGTGAAAATATGCACCGTCGTATCTGTGCGCCGTGCCCTCAAAACTAGAGACGCCTGAAGATAGGCTTCATCCGACCAACGTAACTTGCCTACGCCGGCGTATCGTGGGCGCATATTTACGCTGGACGCATGTGGCGCTCCCATTGATTTTCTATTCAAATATGCAAATGAGGGAGATACGCCGATTCACGATCGTACTTGCGCCCGGCGCAGGCCACGACTGGTGCGCGTAAGTTGTACGTATGGCGTAAAGTTATGCCCTATAAAGGAGGTGTAACTCAGCAGCATCCATGCAAAGGGCTGCACCAGGGAACACAAGCCGGCGCATTTTACGTAGTTTACGTTGTACGTGAATAGGGCTGGGCGTAGGTTACGTTCACGCCGTAGGCAGTGATCCGGTGTATCTTAGGCAGTTGTTCCGACGTGATTGTGAGCATGCTCACTGAGACGAGCCCACGGGACGGCGCATGTGCAGTTGGCAATACGTATCTGTCTGGCGCTCGGCCCATCATTTGCATGGGGTCCCGCCTCATTAGCATGGCTCACGCCCACTTACACTTACGCCGACTTACGCCTGAGAAACCCAGCGCAGATTTGGGAGCAAGTGCTTTGTGAATTCAGTGCTTGCCTCTCTGCGCTGCGTAGCGTAAAGAAGATACGCTACAGCGGCATAAATATGCGCCGATGTCTGTGAATCAGGGCCATAGTCTGCAAGCAAGTGTTGTGCAGGAGGAGGTTGAAGAAGTTTTATGTACAAGGAGTGTACGTAGTTCTGTCCCAAAATTACTGTTCTAGAATTCTACTGAGCATCCCATAATTTCCCATCCCTATCCAAATTCATACCCCTCAATAATATACAAAAACAAACATATGGACTGTTCATTGACTCAAGGTAATTGGAAAAGGGAATGCCGGGCTGGGCTGAGTGACAGTTGGGACCACAACTTTCAACAGCCCCTACGGGGGTACCACTACACATACACTCATAGGTGTGCGCAGCCTATTGGATTAGGGTGTGCACCCCAAAGCTCAAACACGGTACCGATTACTCACTATGTTCACTCAAAAAAGGAAGATGCCAGTAAATCACATATTTACCACCCCCTTCCCCACCCATCCTAAAACATCCCCCTCTGTGTGCAGGCAGCAGCAACTGGTGGGAGAGGAGAGGAGGCAAGCTGGAAGCACTGTGGGGGGGAAGGGGGGTGCCCAGGGCAGGGGAAATATGTGCTGTACAGCCAGGGTGATAAGGGTATGCTTGGGCACACCTGGCACACCGTGTGCGCACGCCAATGCATACACTATCTGAAGATCTCTAAAGATGATGACTGTCCATCCAATGTACTGGTAAGAGCATGCTGCTAGTGTTATGCCCTGTACACACGATCGGAATTTTCGATGGGATAAAATCCGATGGAATTCCGTTCAAGCTGTCTTGCATACACACTGTCAGACCAAATTCCGACCGTCCAAAACTCGGTGACGTAAAACACTACGACGAGCCGAGAAAAATGAAGTTCAATGCTTCCGAGCATGCGTTGACTTGATTCTGAGCATGCATGTTTTTTTCTCCGTCGGAGTTCCACACAGACGATCGTAATTTCCGTCAGGATTTTTTTCCATGGGAAAAAAATAAAACATGTTCTATTTTTAACCACTTGAGCACCGGGCCATCGTCAAATGGCGGCTTCACGGTGACTCTGAATATTCAACAGGACGTCTTTTGACGTCCTGTATTCCTCCGGCCACTGGGGGGCGCGCGATCGCGCCGGGCGGCGGCGCGCGCGCGCCCGATGCGTCCCCGAGATGCCGATGCGCGTGCCTGGCGGTCGCGATGTCCGCCAGGTACCCGCGATCGGTAACGACAGAGCAGTGACGTGGAGCTCTGTGTGTAAACACAGAGCTCCACGTCCTGTCAGGGGACAGAGGAGACCGATCTGTGTCTCTTGTACATAGGGACACAGATCGGTCACCCCTCTTCCCCCACAGTTAGAACACAATACAGGTATACATATTAACCCCTCCCTCACCCCCTAGTGTTAACCCCTTGAATGCCAGTCACATTTATACAGTAATTAGTGCATATTTATCGCATTAATCGCTGTATAAATGTGAATGGCCCCAAAAACGTGTCAAAAGTGTCCGATGTGTTCGCCGCAATGTCACGGTGACAGTAAAAAAATCGCAAATCGCCGCCAATACTAGTAAAAAAATTAATAAAATAAAAATGCCATAAATCTATCACCTATTTTGTAAACGCTATAACTTTTGCGCAAACCAATCAATATATGATCATTGCGATTTTTTTTACCAAAAATATGTAGAAGAATACGTATCGGCCTAAACTGAGGGAAAAAAAAGTTTTTTAAAAAAAAATTGTGATATTTATTAAATAAAAAAGTAAAAAATATTGTTTTTTTTTTTTTAAATTGTCACTCTTCTTTTGTTTATAGCGCAAAAAATAAAAACCGCAGAGGTGATCAAATACCACCAAAAGAAAGCTCTATTTGTGGGAACAAAATGATAAAAAAATTGTTTGGGTACAGTGTAGCACGACCGCGCAATTGTCATTCAAAGTGCGACAGTGCTGAAAGCTGAAAATTGGCTTGGGCAGGAAGGTGCGTAAGTGCCCGGTATGGAAGTGGTTAAACTCCGATTTACAAACGGTTGGAATATCCGATGTAAAAATTCCGTCTGACTTTTCATCGGAAATTCCGATTGCGTGTACAAGGCATAAGTCTGCCTGTAATACCAGTGATAGGCAAAAGGGGGAGCTAGTTTATAACTACCAGGGTAGTGGTGGACTCGTTTTTCTGTAATTTGGCATTCTGTCATGACTCATGACACCTAGGAATATCCTATAAAAATCCATTAGTAACCCAACCACTGATTCATGGAAATGTATACGATGATAACAATTGTATTGCAGGAATCTGACCCACACGTGTCAAATACTAATCCAAAAAAGGAAACCACATCTATGTGCCTTGAGGAAGTCAGATTCCGCGTCATCCGGGAACAATTTAGGGAGCTTCTGGTTGCGGCTCAGGGATGTAAGCTGCATGGGAACCCCGAGCCTCCTGCTCCTTTCCCCTCTATGAATAAATCACAGCATGATCCATGTTATGCGGCTGATTCATAAAGACACCGCACTGGCCTTCCTCTCCTAATAGCAGGGAAAGCAGATAAGGTCAGATGGGTGAGCCATCATTCAGTACCAGCACACATTACTAATTACTGGTACAATATGCTGATGTCATAGAACCGGAGAGGAGAATGTACCACTCAGCAAGAAAGGCGTTTGTCAGAAGGGAAGCGCAGGGCAGGAACATAAGGCTAGCAGATGCGCCGCCGGTTCCTGCAAATATGACCTTTGTGGTTCTGTAGGATCCGAGGAAAGGGCTGCACATTTTATTGTATGATCTCCATAGGTAGTGACTATTACCATTAGTACAGATGGATTTATAAAGTGGACCTAACATCAGATTTATATTTATATGTTAAGTGCATGCATGCTTAGTGATGTGTCAGTGTAGAAAGCAAATCTATTTATTACCTCTCATGCCTAGTACACACGTACGGGATTCCCGACGATAAAAAGGCAATCCCGAGGGGAAAACCGAGAACCTGCTCCGTAAGGTTTTTTCCCCCTCTACATGAGAGGTTTTCCTGACAGGAAAACTGCGATGGAGCTTTGGTCGGGAATTTCGGCCGTGTGTATGCTCCATCGCAGTTTTTCATATCCCGGGAAAAAGACCGCCAGGAACCCCGGCGGGAAAAAAGAGAGCTGGTTCTCTTTTTTTTCTGGCAGTTTTTTTGTCGGGAAAAACTGCAATGAAGCATTCACACGCCGGGCCAAAAGCTCTCATGGCAGTTTTCCCACTGGAAAACCGGTCGTGTGTACGCTATAGTTAGGATTCCCTTTTTTACTGATAGGCTCCTTGCATCACCAGGTAAGGGGCACCTAGTATTATAAAGTGGCTTAGTGGTTAGCACTATTGCCTAGAACCCCATACACACTATTTGATTTTCTGCAGATTTTTGTCTTCAGATTTACCAAAACCATATAATATGAGGTCAAACCTCAATTTGGTAAATCTGAAGACAAAAATCTGCAAAAAATCAAATAGTGTGTATGGGGCCTTAGAACACTAGAGTCATTGGTTGAAATGCAGGGCCAGGTTAACGTAGGGGCTATTGGAGCTGCAGCTTCAGGCCCCTTTCCTTAAAGCGGGAGTTCACCCAATTCGGTTTTTGTTTCTATTTTCCCCTTACATTCCTGCTCGTTTTGTCTAGGGGAATCGGCTATTGTTTTTAAAATATGATCCGTACTTACCCGTTTTCGAGATGCATCTTCTTCCGTCGCTTCCGGGTATGGGTCTTCGGGAGCGGGCGTTCCTTCTTGATTGACAGTCTTCCGAGAGGCTTCCGACGGTCGCATCCATCGCGTCACTCGTAGCCGAAAGAAGCCGAACGTCGGTGCGGCTCTATACTGCGCCTGCGCACCGACATTCGGCTTCTTTCGGAAAATCGTGACGCGATGGATGCGACCGTCGGAAGCCTCTCGGAAGACTGTCAATCAAGAAGGAACGCCCAGTCCCACAGCCCATACCCGGAAGCGACGGAGAGGATGCATCTCGTAAACGGGTAAGTACGGATCATATTTTAAAACCAATAGCCGATTCCCCTAGACAAAACGAGCAGGAATCTAAGGCTAAAAAGTGTGCGCTATGGGTGAACCTCCGCTTTAAGATAGCCCCATTCCCCCCCCCCAAAAAAAGGATACATTTTGAGGGTCCTAGCTCGGCAAGGGGGTCTGAAGAGCCGAAGACCTACCCCGCCACTGGTCAAAATTTGGGGCTCCTATCATCTATGGTTCCGGAGATATGGGGCTCCTTCCCTAGCCTGTCAGAAGCTACATACAGAGCGGCCAGTTTAAATACAAGCTGACACATTCTATTTGCAGCAGACTGAGAGGATGAGCTCACAGTGCCTCTCCTCACTTCTTGTCAGAGGCACTGAGCTTAATGGACAGCTTGGAGTCTGCAGAGTTTGACAGGCAGCATCACCTGTCAAACTCGCCTATTGATTTCAATGTGGCCACTCTGTGATATAACCTCGGCCGGGGGTCAAACACAGGAAGCAAGCTGAGTGGAGAAGTCTTTTAAGAAAGCCGGGGGTCAAACACAGGAGGTAGGCAGAGTAGAGATCTCCGGGTCACAACGGGTAATCACAAGATAACAGGATACAGTAGCAAGGAACACAGGAAGCTGAGAGACAAACCAGCAACTAAACATGGGACTGAACAGCCTTTTATAGGCCGGCAAAGGAACTCACGTTATGCGTTCTCCAATATGCATGCGCCTGCGCCGTTCCGCTGTATCCCGCATGCGCCGTGCGCGGGAAAGTGACGATATTGGCAAGTCCTGTTTCTGTTTATTCTTTGACATAATAATATATTATAATATAATATAAAACACTTTTCATTAAAAGGGTGGAAGAGAATTAGAACCTTTTTTTCTTCTGCTGTGTCCAATATTAACAAAAATCCTGTCTGGCTAGAGATACACTTTAAATACTTTATCTCTTCCTTTATAGAATTCCCATTATTTGAACAATGTGGAAAATGTTGATATTGTCCTCATCCGATGTGACAACTCAGGCTGAAAATCCCCAGGAGAAGAGAGGGGGCGTAGGGTTTACGATTTCCTGTTTAAAGCTGATTGAGAAAAATCAATTGCAACATATTCAGGAATTCAGCAGTTCTTGCGCCATAGCCGTGTGGTATGAAGTCGGGACTTGTCAGATTTATTACATGTGTGTGTATTACTAATGTAAATAAAATATCCTTGTAAACCTCACAGACTAGTATGGAATCCTGAAGGGGAAATATATATCTGACAATAGGACAGCTTGGTTCTATCGGCGGTAATTAAAGTGATACCGAAGGCTGTTTTTTTTGTTCTTCATTTAAATAAAATAAAAGGTCATACTTACCTGCTCTGTGCAAAGCAATTGCACAGAATGGTCCTTACATACTCTTATGGAAGCCACCAGGGGCGCTGTTATTGTCTCCCTCCTCCGGGGTGCCTCCTGAGCAAACCAGGTGCTAAGGAGGTACCTGAGTGCTACTGATCTGGGCTGTGTGCATCCAGGGGAGGGCTGGGCCAGGGAGCAGGGTGGCAATTGCCTCCCAGGCCACCCTGACTTATGTTCAAAATGGCCAGCAGCCGCTGCACCTTATCATTTTTTTTATCCTGGTCTAGGAAGTTGGACCGGGGGCATGGCCACGGCGGCCGACCGCTAGCTGTTGCTCAAGCTCCCGGTGGGTGGAAAACAGAGCAGCGCAGAAGAAACTACAACTCCCGGAGACTGGATTTTTGGAAGTAGGCAGAGGCAGGGTGTCCCAGGGAGTCGGGACGCAGGGCTGGGTGCTGGCTGCAACTTGACCCCAGGGCCAGGAGCATTACCCCCCCCCCCCCCCAGAAGGCTGTGGCATGCAAGGACCTGCTGAGATCACTGGGGTGAGACCCTGAAACCCATAGCTAACCCCCCCCCCCCCCATACACCCCATGTAACCTGCCCCAGTGATCAGGCTGCATTGATGGGCACTGGAGTTGGCTGCACTGGTGAGGCTGCATTGAAAAACCAGATGGGCCATAGATGGTGAGCTGATTTGGCGGTTCAATGGCCACTTGACTTAACTTGCCCCCCAGGCCTAAGGCTGCCAGCCCTCCCCTGTGTGCATCCATATATAAATGTACCCCTTACCTGCGCTTGGATTATAAAGCAAAAAATACTCCTATATCTCCCCAAATATCATAAGAATTGTGAAAAAATTGTGCTCAAACTACAATAAATGGAATCATCCATAAAAAATAATGTAAATAAGACTGCTGCTGAGATAGGGTTTATCCCTTATTGTCTAAAGAACAAAATGTAATAGCTCAAACAGCTGCCCTATATACCGTATATACTCGAGTATAAGCAGAGTTTTTCAGCAAATTTTTTGCCACCCACAATAAATAATTAAGACCCGGTTCACACTGGGGAGACACGTCAGGCGGCTCAGCCACCTGACGAGTTGCGTCCCATTGAATGCAATGGAACCGTTCTAATAGGAGCGACGCAAGTTGCTCCGACTTAGAAAAAGGTTCCTGTGGCGGCTCGGGGCGACCTGCATTGACTTCTAAGTCGTTTTGCAAATCGCCTCTGAAGTTGTCCTCAGGACGACTTGCAGAGTCGCCCCCGAAGTCGTGCCGCTGCAGTGTGAACCGACTCTAATGTGGATAGACTAAAAGTTATTGTATAAACATTATATACTGTTAAGCCTCGTACACACGGCCGAGGAACTCGACGTGCCAAACACATCGAGTTCCTCGGCCAGTTCAGCACTGAAGCCGCCGAGGAGCTCGGCGGGACGAGAGCTCCCATAGAACAACGAGGAAATAGAGAACATGTTCTCTATTTCCTCGTCGAGCTCCTCGTCGGCTTCCTCGGCTGAAAGTGTACACACGACCAGTTTCCTCGGCAGAATTCAGCCAGAAACTCGGTCGGAAGCTGAATTCTGCCGAGGAAACTGGTCGTGTGTACGGGGCCTCAATATAAAAAATGTATATATATTTTTTTTTGCATACTGTCATCAGAGTAGTACAGTGTCACCATAATGAAACTGTATTACTCTGGGGGAGTAAACTGTCATGAATGGCTTTCATTCACGACAGCTTGCATACTAGTGTGATGCTGTGATTGGCTGCAGCTAATCACATGATGCAGGGTGCCAGGTACCAGGTAAGAGCAATTACAGCACTGCATACAGTCAGCAAGCTGTCGTGAATTGAAGCCATTCTTGACAGTCTTCAGCTGAACTTGCGCGGCTTCATTCCCGCAGCCCAGTGTCAACCAGGGCTAACAGCGTTATCGGAATTGGTAGTGCAGTTATGCAGCCAATTTGGACACAAAGGGCTAGATTCAGGTATGTCGGCGTAATTTTGTGGCGGCGTAGCGTATCGCATATACGCTAAGCCGCCGTAAGTCAGAGAGGCAAGTGCTGTATTCACAAAGCACTTGCCTCCTAAGTTACGGCGGCGTAGCGTAAATGGGCCGGCCTAAGCGCGCCTAATTCAAATGTGGAACAGGGGGGTGTGTTTTATGTAAATTATTCGTGACCCAACGTGATTGACGTTTTTTACGAACGGCGCATGCGCCGTCCGTGGACATATCCCAGTGTGCATTGCTCCAAAGTACGCCGCAAGGACGTATTGGTTTCGGCGTGAACGTAAATTACGTCCAGCCCCATTCACGGATGACTTACGCAAACAACTTAAAATTTCGGGAACGACGGCCATACTTAACATTGACTAGGCCAGCTATTTATTCGACTAACTTTACGCCGGAAAAAGCCTTACGCAAACGACAGAAAAAAATGCGCCGGGCGCACGTCAGTTTCTGAATCGGCGTATCTAGTCATTTGCATATTCTACGCCGAACTCAACGGAAGCGCCACCTAGCGGCCAGCGTAAATATGCATCCTATGATACGACGGCGTAGGAGACTTATGCCGCTCGTATCTTAGCCTAATTTAAGCGTATCTGGTTTCCAGAATATGCTTAAATTTACGACGGCGTAGATTCAGAGTTACGACGGCGTATCTACTGATACGCCGGCGTAACTGTACCTGAATCTAGCCCAAATAGTTATTTTTAAAATAAAAGACCAATGGGCTTTGTTTCTTCCTTCAGAAGCCACCAGGGGCGCTCTGGCCTTATTTCTGAGTTGCGATTGTTACATTTTGGTGTTTTACAGGGTCACCGCAGTCATCAGGCCGTAATGGCCATAATAGTTCTAATAGGGTTAAGTGTTCCCGAGGGAGATGACATCAGTGGGGGGGGATCAGTCAGGTTCCTTGGCCTGAGGTCATAGCAGAGGGACATAGAGCAGGATGGGGGAGGAAAGGGAAGAGGTACAGTACAGCCAACAGATGGAGAAACATTAAAGATCCAGGAAGGCAGGACAAAGGGGACTAACAAGAGGGAAGAAAACACATTATAATACAATGGAGTCATACAGAGCCCACGACGTGTCCGATACAACAAGAATACAACCCACGCTACCAACAGCAAGATGAACAAGCACAATATTTTTTTCATGTGTTTTTGAATTTAATAAGAAAATCGAATTTGTAAATTGTGGAAATTTGGGCCCGGATTCACAAAACACTTGCGCCGACGTATCTCGAGATACGCCGCGTAAGTGCAAATATGCGCCGTCGTATCTGTGCGCCGTGCCCACAAAACCAAGATACGCCTGAAAATAGGCTTCATCCGACCGACGTAACTTGCCTACGCCGGCGTAGAGTGGGCGCATATTTACGCTGGACGTATTTGGCGCTCCAATTGATTTTCTATTCACATATGCAAATGAGGGAGATACGCCGATTCACGAACGTCCGTCCGTCCGACGCAGTGCGCGTAAAGTCATATGTTATGCCCCATAAAGGAGGTGTAACTCAGCAGCATCCATGCAAAGGGCTGCACCAGGGAACACAAGCCGTCGTATTTTACGTCGTTTACGTTGGACATGAATATGGCTGGGCGTAGGTTACGTTCACGCCGTAGGCAGTGATCCGTCGTATCTTAGGGAGTAGATCCGACGTGATTCTGAGCATGCGCACTGGGATGCGTCCACGGGACGGCGCATGCGCCGTTCATTATACCTATCTGTCTGAGACTCAGCCCATCATTTGCATGGGGTCACTTCCACATACGCTGGCTTACGCCTAGGAAACCCAGCGCAGATTTGGCAGCACTGGCTTTGTGAATCCAGTGCTTGCCTCTCTGCGCTGCGTCGGCGTATCGTAAGGAAGATACGCTACGGTGGCATAAATATGCGCCGCTGTTTGTGAATCCGGGCCTTTGTGTTTATGTGATATCCTGTATTAGTCAATGAGAGGCAAGCTTTTAAAACAACAAATTAGGTTTCTTTATAATGCTTTAATTGTACAATGCCTGATGAAGAAACCTAAAGAACCGGATAAACACTCAGTGGTGCACCATTAAAGTGACATCATACAATATCCTTATTCTCAAAAAAGGAACCCATACACATCCACATCTAAATACTTACCCGAGTCCAATCTCGATCCAGCGATGTGCCCCAGTGCAGCAGTGCTGCTCTCTTTCCCTCCTCATTGGACTTGGTGAGAGCAGTGGAAGCCATTGGCTCATGCTGCTGTCAATAAAATCCAGTGAAGAGGAAGCAGGGGGTGGGGCCAAGCCACACTGCCTGTGTCTATAGTTGCATACAGTGCAGCTTGGGATTGAGCCAGCACATTGAGCCATTGGAAGTGGGTTGCTATGGAGGCACTCTGAAGGCAGGACTAGCCAGTAGCAACTGGCGGAGGACCCCCAGAAGAAGAGGATCGTCTCCAACTCCACTAACAGACCAGGTGCTGGCCCCGTCTATCACAGATTCCAATGAGCAAAAAAAAAGAAATCTGGTTGGCCACACGTCCAGTAAAATCACCTTTATTTCAGCAAGTCACTGTGTTTTTGGACAGGTTTTTATGGACTTGCTGAAATAAAGGTGATTTTACTGGACGTGTGGCCAACCAGACCTCTATTTTGCTTAATGTTAAAGGGATGTTCCAGCCTTTTTTTAAGTTTATTAAAAGTCAGCGGCCCAGATTCAAGAAGCAATTGCGCCTGTGTAACCATAGGTTACACAGCGCAATTGCTTACTTGCTCCGGCGTTACGAATGCTCCTGATTCAGGTACATCGTAACGCCAACTGCAGCCTAAAATCTGCGTGGCATAAGTCTCTTATGCCACTCATATTTTAGGCTGCATTCCCATTGTGCTCAGTGTATAGTATGCAAATTGCATACTAACACCGATTCACAATGTTGCGCGAGCCCTGCGTACGCAAGTTACGTCATTTCCGTACGGCGTGTTTAGCGTAAGGCTGCCCCTTCTAATAGTAGGGGCAGCCAATGCTAAAGTATACCCGTTGTTCCTGCGTCGAGAAATTTGAATTTCACGTCGTTTGTGTAAGTGATTCGTGAATGGCGCTGGACGCCATTCACGTTCACTTGGATGCAAATGACGTCCTTGCGACGTCATTTGCCGCAATGCACGTCGGGAAAGTTTCCCGACGGAGCATGCGCTCTACGCTCGGCGCGGGAGCGCGCCTAATTTAAATGATTCCCGCCCCCTACGGGATCATTTAAATTGCGTGCTCTAGTGCCGGGCAATTTTGCCGGCGCGCCCTCGCAATTTAAGAAGCTACTGCTCCGTGAATCGAGGGCAGCGGAGCAAATTTGCGGGGGCGCAGGGCAAAATCGTTGCCCTGCGCCTCCGCAAAAAAAGCGCAAATCTCTTTGAATCCGGGCCAGCAGCTACAAAACGTGTAGCTGCTGGCTTTTAATAAACTGACACTTACCTGCTCCATGGCTCCAGCGACGCGCCGACCGGGGCTCCGCTCCTCGCCCCCCCTCGCCGGCCGGCATCTACATTCCTAGTGTCTGCACCCGGCAGTGACAGCTTTGGGCTTCACGGCCGGGCACCCACTGCGCATGCGCGAGCGGCACTGCACGAGCGGCGTGGCACCGTCCAATTGGACAGGCGCTCGGCTACAGGGAGGGGCTGCAATAAGGCGATTAAGCTAATCGTCTTACCAGCCCCTCGGCGGAAGGAGGAAGTGGGACAGAAAGTCCCCTTCTCCTGAAGCCCCCACTCCCCCCCCAAAAAAATGACATGCCAAATGTGGCATGTAAGGGGGCAAGGAGTGGGTTAAGCGGAAGTTCCATTTTTAGGTGGTACTCCGCTTTAATGTTTGTTATTAACCTGTTGGCCAGTGACGGCCTGTCCATAAGGGGCGCAGGGGTGTCGCCCACCTAATCCTTGTGCCCAGCTTCTAATCTACATGCAGGGCAACAGATGCACGGATTGCAATGTTTTTTTTTTAAGCATATGATTAGAGCCTGAGGTTCTAATTGGCTTAAAAAAAAGAGGTGGGCCCCGAGCCCACCCAGTTCTGTGACATTAGGGAATTAATGTCTTCCTGTTTCTCCTCCCGGCCAATCGGGAAGCGGGTCCTGAGACCCCATTGTCCGGGAGTCCTAAGATCCCATTGGCCGGGAGGAGAAGCATCGACCGGGGGGGGGGGGGGGAAGTTATGTGTGGTAATAGGGATGATTGTGAGGTTATTGTGCCAGGAGGGGAAATTTGGGGGCGGGGGTTGTGCTAGGAGGGGGGATTAGGGCAGGAAATCTTTACTATGGGGTGGAATTTGACATTTGAGGGGTAGAGGATTTGAGCTAGGAGGGGGGATTAGGGCAGGAAATCTTTACTGGGAGGGGGGGGGGTGGAATTTGAAATTTGAGGGGTAGAGGATTTGTGCTAGGAGCAGTGACTTTTTTGGGGGGGGGTCGTGCTGGGGGGATTTAGGGCGAGAGAGGATTTGCACTGGGAGGGGGGATGGGGGGGCAAATATTTTGCAAAGTTTTGTGCTGGGAGAGGGGATTTCAGCAGGGAGGTGTATTTATCCGGGGGGGGGGGGAATTTATGATTAGGGGATAAGCATGCAGATTAGTGCTCAATGCTCATACATCCTGGGGGGGTTGGGCATATTCACCCTGGGCTCTAGATGACCTTGTCCCGGCACTGACCGAATGCCCAGAAAACTGAACCCAGGTACGTTCAGCCCATACCAACAACTGACAATTTCCAAATCTAAATTCCAATAACATATAGCTCAAGACGCAATGATGTGCAGAATATGAGGTCTATACAGTATATAACAGTCAATGGGCCAGATTCTCGTAGACTGGCGTAAAACAGCGGCGGCTTAACGTATCTCATTTACGTTACGCGGCCGCAAGTTTTATGGGCAAGTGCTTGATTCACAAAGCACTTGCCTGTAAAGTTGCGGCGCAAGCCCGCCTAATTCAAATGATCCAGGTAGGGGGCGTGGATCATTTAAATTAGGCGCGTTCCCGCGCCGATCGTACTGCACATGCGCCGTCCCTAAAATTTCCCGACGTGCATTGCGCTAAATGACGTCGCATGGACGTCATTGGTTTCGACGTTAACGTAAATGGCGTCCAGCGCCATTCACGGACGACTTACTCAAACGACGTATTTTTTTTAATTTCGATGCGGGAACGACGGCCATACTTAACATTGGTTGCCCCTCATATAGCAGGGGCAACTTTACGCGTCGCAAAAGCTACGGAAACGTCGTAAATTCTCTGCGTCGACCGCGCGTACGTTCGGGAATCTCGCGTAAATAGCTAATTTGCATAGACGACGGGGAAAACGACGAGGCGACACCTAGCGGCGGGAAAAAAAATTGCATTTAAGATCTGACAGCGTAAGAGCCTTACGCCTGTCGGATCTAATGGATATCGATGCGTAACTGATTCTAAGAATCAGTCGCATAGATACCCGGGGCCAGATTAGGACTTACGACGGCGCAAATGGCGTTGCGCCGTCGTAAGCCTTTTAAGAATCTGGCCCAATGTGACTTTCACCAAACATTCTCTGGTGGAGAACCAATCAATTGTCTTTTAAAACACAGACCCGGTAGATTCACCTGCGAAGAATGTTGCTGAATGTTGGATTCTTTGCTTTATAAATATGCCCCATAGTTTCATCTTTTGGTAGGGTCTGTCTCAGTATCTACAGAACATAAGCGGGTAAGAATTCACCGTAAAAAGTTTTCAAAGTACAAAGTAAATAGTTAGGGTTGTTTGTGGCATTCAAAAAGATCAGTTACATATAATGATTTTTTTATGACTTCACCGGGGAAGATTGGGGTTTGAATGGTTTATAAATGCAGATAAATGACTAGTGACCCGGAATCTCTGTATCGACTTTCATTTTGTTTCTCCATAGCCAATGCCTACCTTGTCGTAACAAGCGAGACAGACAGTGTGCGGTGTCAGCTCCAATCACACTCACAGGCAACGTAATTGACAAGGCTAAGGACTAAGCCTAAGCTCACTCCACAGGCTCTGAAGTGGCTAATCATGGCACAACCGGAAAAAGCTTCCCCGCTAAATCAATAAAAAGCCTTTTGACTGCATGACGGCTGCTTAGAAATCCCCAGCCGGGTTCTATAAAATTGTGATGGGAAGAGAATAGAAAAACAGAAGAGAGAAAGAGAAGAGAGGGGAAGATGAGACAGAGAAGAGAAAGAGAGGGGGAGAGAGAGAAGAGAGAGAGAGGGGGAGAGAGAGGAGAGAGAAATAAGAGAGAGAGAAGAGAGAGGAAGAAGAGATAGAGAGGAGAGAGAGAGAGGGGAGAGAGAGAGGGGAGAGAGGGGGGAGAGAGAGAAGAGAGGGGAAGAAGAGACAGAGAAGAGAGAGAGGGGGTAGAGAGAGAAGAGAGAGAGAAGAGAGAGGAAGAAGAGATAGAGAGGAGAGAGAGAGAGGGGAGAGAGAGAGGGGAGAGAGGGGGGGAGAGAGAGAAGAGAGGGGAAGAAGAGACAGAGAAGAGAGAGAGGGGGTAGAGAGAGAAGAGAGAGAGAGATGGGGAGAGAGAGAAGAGAGAAAGAAGAGAGAGGAAGAAGAGATAGAGAGGAGAGAGAGAGAGGGGAGAGAGAGAAGAGAGAGAGGGGGGAGAGAGAGAAGAGAGGGGAAGAAGAGACAGAGAAGAGAGAGAGGGGGTAGAGAGAGAAGAGAGAGAGAGAGATGGGGGGGGAGAGAGAGAAGAGAGAAAGAAGAGAGAGAAAGAAGAGAGAGGAAGAAGAGATAGAGAGGAGAGAGAGAAGAGAGGGGGGAGAGAGAGAAGAGGGAGGGAGAGAGGAGAGAGGGAGGGGGGAATAGAGGAATGGGGAGGGGAAAGGGAGAGGGGGAAGAGGGGCAGAGGGAGAGAGAAGAGGGGAGAAAGAGAGAAGAGGGCGATAGAGACAAGAGGGAAAGAAATAGAGAGAAGAGGGAGATTTAAGAGAGGGAGATAAAGAAGAGAGAGAGGAGGGGAGAGAGAGAGAGGGAAGAGAGAGAGAGAGAAAAAAGAGGGAAAGAAGAGGAAGAGAGAGAAGGGGGAGGGAGAGGAGAGGGGAAGAAAGCGAGAGAAACAAAAACAGAGAGAATGGGGAGAGAGAGTAGAAAGAGAGCAAAAGATCAGAGAGAGAGGGAAAGAGGGAGGGGGAAGAGAGAGAAGAAGTCAGAGAGAGAGAGAGAGAAATAAGAGAGGAAGAGAGATGTAAAAAGAAGAGAAGAGGGAGAGGAGGAGGTAGAGAGAGAGGGAAAGGGGGAGAGAGAGTAGGAAGAGAGCAATAGATCAGAGAGAGAGGGAGGGGGAAGAGAGAGAGAAGAAGTCAGAGAGAGAGAGAGAGAGAGAGAAATAAGAGAGGAAGAGAGATGGAAAAAGAAGAGAAGAGGGAGAGGTGGAGGTAGAGAGAGAGAGGGAAAGGGGGAGAGAGAGAAACGAGAGGGAGAGAAGAAGAAAAAGAAAAGATGGAGAGAACGGATCTGGAGGATGTTTTTATGGTGTGAACTGGCCTGGAGAGAGGCAGAATGAAAGGAGGGAGAAGGATAGAGGGAGTGAAAAGGGGACAGGGAGAAGTAGAGAGGTAGATGGAGAAGGAGAGAAGAAGAGAGAAAGGAAGAAAGAAAGAAAGAAAGAAAGAAAGTAAGGGAGAAGGATAGGGGGAGAAAGAGAGAGGGATACAGAGAGTAAGAAGGAAATTGGTAGATGGAAAAGGAGAGAGGGAGAAGGAGCGAGAGGAGGGGAGCAGAAGAAGGGGAAACGGAGAGAAAAGGGGAGATAGAATGGGAGAAGAAGGGATAGAGAGGGAGGGAAAGGAATGAGAGAGGGAGAGAAATAGGGAAAGAGAGAAGAAGACAGGAAGAAAGAGGGAGAGAGAGAAGGGGAGAGAGATTGGGAGGAGAGGGATAAAAAGAGCAAGAGAGGGACAGGGAAAAGGCGAGTAGTGGGTGGAGAAAGAGAGGGAGAAAGAGAAAGAATGAGAAGAAAGGGAGAGGGAGAAGAAAGAAGGAAAGGGAGAAGGATAGGGGGAGAAAGAAAGAGAGGGATACAGAGAGTGAAAAGAAAAGAGATAGATGGAGAAAGGGAGAGGGAAAACGAGAGAGGGAGAAGGAGACTGGAAGGGAGAGAGAGGGAGAAGGGTAGAGAGATAGAGGGAAGGAGAGGGATATAGAGAGGGACAGGAAAAAGGAGAGCGGTGGATGGAGAAGGAGAAAAAGAGAGAGAATGAAAGAAGGAAGTAGAGGGAAAGAGGGAGTAAGAGAGGGACAGGGAGAAGGAGAGAGATACATGGAGAAGAGAGGGAGAAGAAGATATAAAGAAGGAAAGGGAGAAGGATAGGGGGAGAAAGAGAGAGAGGGATACAGAGAGTGAGAAGGAAAGAGGTAGAGGGAGAAAGGGAGAGGGAAAAGGAGAGAGGGAGAAGGAGACTGGAAGGGAGAGAGAGAGAGAGAGGGAGAAGGGGAGAGAGATAGAGGGAAGGAGAGGGATATAGAGAGGGACAGGAAAAAGGAGAGAGCGAGAAGGAGACTGGAAGGGAGAGAGAGAGAGGGAGAAGGGGAGAGAGATAGAGGGAAGGAGAGGGATATAGAGAGGGACAGGAAAAAGGAGAGCGGTGGATGGAGAAGGAGAAAAAGAGAGAGAATGAAAGAAGGAAGTAGAGGGAAAGAGGGAGTAAGAGAGGGACAGGGAGAAGGAGAGAGATACATGGAGAAGAGAGGGAGAAGAAGATATAAAGAAGGAAAGGGAGAAGGATAGGGGGAGAAAGAGAGAGAGGGATACAGAGAGTGAGAAGGAAAGAGGTAGAGGGAGAAAGGGAGAGGGAAAAGGAGAGAGGGAGAAGGAGACTGGAAGGGAGAGAGAGAGAGAGAGGGAGAAGGGGAGAGAGATAGAGGGAAGGAGAGGGATATAGAGAGGGACAGGAAAAAGGAGAGAGGGAGAAGGAGACTGGAAGGGAGAGAGAGAGAGGGAGAAGGGGAGAGAGATAGAGGGAAGGAGAGGGATATAGAGAGGGACAGGAAAAAGGAGAGCGGTGGATGGAGAAGGAGAAAAAGGGAAGGGAAGAAGATATAAAGTAGGAAAGGGAGAAGGATAGGGGGAGAAAGAGGGAGGGATACAGAGAGTGAGAAAAAAAGAGGTAGATGGAGAAAGGGAGAGGGAAAAGGAGAGAGGGAGAGAAAGACATGCTGATAGGTAAATTGGATCCTGTCCAAATTTCCCCTGTATATATATGTATATCTGTGTGTACGACTGTGTGTCCCAAGCGTGTCGATATCCTACGGGGTAAAATGACCGCACCAACCAAGCAGGTTGGCTGCAAAAAGCGCCTAGAGGCGATTCAGTTTGCATGTGTAGCGCTATACAAGTCATTTCATTTCATTCTTTCATTTATTCAGGGAAGAGAGAGAAGGGGGAGAGAGAGGTAAGGAGAGGGATAAAGCTAGCAAGAGACGGACAGGGAAAAGGAGAGCGGTGGATGGAGGAGAGGAGAAAGAGAGAGAGAGAAGTATAGAGAGGAAAAGGGAGAGGAGAGGGAGAAGGAAAATTAGAGAGAAATAAAGGGGGAGAGAGAGAAAATCTCTTACCCCAAAAATGTAGCTACCCCCCTCCTCCCCTCCCCATACAAACACAATGGCTTTGGTAGTGAGAAAATGTATTTGGATCCTGCCAATAAAGGGAATTTGATTTCGAGAGAGTTGAGGGGGAAGGAGAAGGAAAGACACAACCAGCGGCGTGCAATCACTCATTAGCACCATTTCTATCCCAAACTCCCAATAGTTAAGCCTGAGAAAAGTAAAGTAAAATACATGAATGATTTCAAAGAAAAATAAATGAAATAACCTCCAGAAACTATCAATCACTGTATAAAGATTGCAAACTGCCAGAGAGACAGAGAGGGAGAAATGGTAGAAGGTGATGTGATAGGACGGGTGGAGAGATGGAGGGATCTGGAGAGGTGGAGGGATCCGGAGAGATGGAGGGATCTGGATAGGTGGAGGGATCCGGAGAGATGGAGGGATCCGGAGAGATGGAGGGATCCGGAGAGGTGGAGGGATACGGAGAGCTAGATGGATACGGAGAGGTGGAGGGATCCGTAGAGGTGGAGGGATACGGAGAGGTAGAGGGATACGGAGAGGTGGAGGGATCCGGAAAGGTGGAGGGATCCGCAGAGATGGAGGGATCCAGAGAGATGGAGGGAACCGAAGAGATGAGGGATCCAGAGAGATGGAGGGATCCGGAGAGATGGAGGGATCCGGAGAGATGGAGGGATACGGAGAGGTGGAGGGATACGGAGAGGTGGAGGGATACGGAGAGGTGGAGGGATCCGGAGAGATGGAGGGATCCGGAGAGATGGAGGGATCTGGAGAGGTGGAGGGATCCGGAGAGATGGAGGGATCCGGAGAGATGGAGGGATCCGGAGAGGTGGAGGAATCCGGAGAGATGGAGGGATCCGGAGAGGTGGAGGGATCCGGAGAGATGGAGGGAACCGGAGAGATGGAGGGATCCGAAGAGATGGAGGGATACGGAGAGGTGGAGAGATCCGGAGAGGTGGAGGGATCCGGAGAGGTGGAGGGATCTGGAGAGATGGAGGGATCCGCAGAGATGGAGGGATACGGAGAGGTGGAGGGATCTGGAGAGATGCAGGGATCCGGAGAGATGGAGGGATCCGCAGAGATGGAGGGATCCGGAGAGATGGAGGGATACGGAGAGGTGGAGGGATCCGGAGAGATGGAGGGATCCGGAGAGATGGAGGGAACCGGAGAGATGGAGGGATCCGGAGAGATGGAGGGATCCGGAGAGATGGAGGGATACGGAGAGATGGAGGGATCCGGAGAGGTGGAGGGATACGGAGAGGTGGAGGGATCCGGAGAGATGGAGGGATACGGAGAGATGGAGGGATCCGGAGAGATGGAGGGATCCGGGGAGATGGAGGGAACCAGAGAGATGGAGGGATACGGAGAGGTGGAGGGATCCGGAGAGATGGAGGGAACCAGAGAGATGGAGGGATACGGAGAGATGGAGGGATCCGGAGAGGTGGAGGGATCCGGAGAGATGGAGGGAACCAGAGAGATGGAGGGATACGGAGAGATGGAGGGATCCGGAGAGGTGGAGGGATCCGGAGAGATGGAGGGATCTGGAGAGATGAAGGGATCCTGAGAGATGGAGGGATACGGAGAGGTGGAGGGATCTGGAGAGATGGAGGGATCTGGAGAGATGGAGGGATCCGGAGAGATGGAGGGACACGGAGAGGTGGAGGGATCCGGAGAGATGGAGGGATACGGAGAGGTGGAGGGATCCGGAGAGATGGAGGGATACGGAGAGGTGGAGGGACACGGAGAGGTGGAGGGATCAGGAGATATGGAGGGATCCGCAGAGATGGAGGGATCCGGAGAGGTGGAGGGATCCGGAGAGGTGGGGGGATCCGGAGAGATGGAGGGATCCGCAGAGATGGAGGGATCCGCAGAGATGGAGGGATCCGGAGAGGTGGAGGGATCCGGAGAGATGGAGGGAACCAGAGAGATGGAGGGATACGGAGAGATGGAGGGATCCGGAGAGGTGGAGGGATCCGGAGAGATGGAGGGAACCAGAGAGATGGAGGAATACGGAGAGATGGAGGGATCCGGAGAGGTGGAGGGATCCGGAGAGATGGAGGGAACCAGAGAGATGGAGGGATCCGGAGAGGTAAAGGGATCCGGAGAGATGGAGGGATACGGAGAGGTGGAGGGATCCGGAGAGGTGGAGGGATACGGAGAGATGGAGGGATCCGGAGAGATGGAGGGATCCGGGGAGATGGAGGGATCCGCAGAGATGGAGGGATCCGGGAAGGTGGAGGAATCCGGGAAGGTAGAGGGATCCGGAGAGATGGAGTGATCCGGGGAGGTGGAGGGAACCGGAGAGATGGAGGGATCCGGAGAGATGGAGGGAACCGGAGAGATGGAGGGATCCGGAGAGATGGAGGGATCTGGAGAGGTGGAGGGAACCCGGAGAGATGGAGGGATCCGGAGAGGTAAAGGGATCCGGAGAGATGGAGGGATACGGAGAGGTGGAGGGATCCGGAGAGGTGGAGGGATACGGAGAGATGGAGGGATCCGGAGAGATGGAGGGATCCGGGGAGATGGAGGGATCCGGGGAGATGGAGGGATCCGCAGAGATGGAGGGATCCGGGAAGGTGGAGGGATCTGGAGAGGTGGAGGGAACCCGGAGAGATGGAGGGATCCGGAGAGGTAAAGGGATACGGAGAGATGGAGGGATACGGAGAGGTGGAGGGATCCGGAGAGGTGGAGGGATACGGAGAGATGGAGGGATCCGGAGAGATGGAGGGATCCGGGGAGATGGAGGGATCCGCAGAGATGGAGGGATCCGGGAAGGTGGAGGGATCCGGGAAGGTAGAGGGATCCGGAGAGATGGAGTGATCCGGGGAGGTGGAGGGAACCGGAGAGATGGAGGGATCCGGAGAGATGGAGGGAACCGGAGAGGTGGGGGGATACGGAGAGGTGGAGGGATCCGGAGAGATGGAGGGATCCGGAGAGGTGGAGGGATCCGGAGAGATGGAGGGATCCGGAGAGATGGAGGGATCCGGAGAGGTGGAGGGATCCGGAGAGGTGGAGGGATCCGGAGAGGTGGAGGGATCCGGAGAGATGGAGGGATCCGGAGAGATGGAGGGATACGGAGAGGTGGAGGGATCCGGTGAGATGGAGGGATCCGGAGAGGTGGAGGGATCCGGAGAGGTGGAGGGATCCGGAGAGATGGAGGGATCCGGAGAGATGGAGGGATCCGGAGAGGTGGAGGGATCCGGAGAGGTGGAGGGATCCGGAGAGATGGAGGGATCCGGAGAGATGGAGGGATACGGAGAGGTGGAGGGATCTGGAGAGATGGAGGGATCCGGAGAGATCCGGAGAGGTGGAGGGATCCGGAGAGATGGAGGGATCCGGAGAGATGGAGGGATCCGGGAAGGTGGAGGAATCCGGGAAGGTAGAGGGATCCGGAGAGATGGAGTGATCCGGGGAGGTGGAGGGAACCGGAGAGATGGAGGGATCCGGAGAGATGGAGGGATCCGGAGAGATGGAGGGATACGGAGAGGTGGAGGGATCTGGAGAGATGGAGGGATCCGGAGAGATCCGGAGAGGTGGAGGGATCCGGAGAGATGGAGGGATCCGGAGAGATGGAGGGATCCGCAGAGACGAAGGGATCCGGAGAGGAAGGCCATACATTATCATGTTTCATAGTGTAATTGGATTCTGAGAGTTGGATGTGACAGAAACCCCTCTGGAGCCGGATCACTGAGAAGAGATAATTACTTTATTCAGCTTTCTACAGGGGAAGCAGCCTGACTGGACATCACAAGACGGGCGAGGGTCCCGGACAACACCCCCACCCCCCATTACTACATTACCCTCCCCTAGGATGAAAGGCAGACATCTGAAATGAGAGCTGAGATGAAAGTACATTTACACCGCCGTCCCAGGGGGCTGAAACACAGGATCTATATCTTCCTCTAGTTATCTTTTTTTTACAAAGTGTCATAATTATCAATCACGGTGCCAGCTTTGTAAAATGTATCCAAGAACAAAAATGTACTATATTAAAGTCTACTGGTTCTTCAATGGGTTGGCTGCATTATTCTTTTTTCCTATTTTCAGTTTTTTTCTTCCTTTATTTTAGGCTCCATTCACACTTGTGCAACTTGTCATGCAACGTTGGACATCAAAGTCGCATGACAATTTGCAGCCCATTCTTTTTCTATGGCACTTGTTCAAATTGGTGTGACTTAACCGTTTGTCGACCAGCCGCCATTATTATACTGTGGCAGGTTGGCACAGCTGCGTAAATCGCTGTAGGTGTATTTTCGGGCGCTTTAAGAGCTATAGGGGGCGCGTGCACCACGTGACGCTGGAGCTGATGCGCGTGGCCATGATGTCCGCTGGCTACCCGTGATCGCTCCACAGAGAGCCAGTCAATGTAAACAAACAGATCCTGTTCTGTCACGGGAGTACAGAGTGATCAACTCTTTCCTCCTCCAATCAGTACACTCCCCCCACAGTTGGAATCACCTCTCTAGGGAACATTTAACCCCTTGATTGCCCCTGGTGTCAAGTGTTAACCCCTTCCCTACCAGTGTCATTTATACAGTAATCAGTGGTTATTTTTAGCTCTGATCGCTGTATGAATGTCAGTGGTCCCAAAAAAGTGTCAGAAGTGTCCGATCTGTCCGCCGCAATGTCACAGTCCCTCTAAAAATCGCAGATTGCCACCATTACTAGTAAAAAATAAATAAATAATAAAAATGCCATAAATCTATCTCCCAATATGTAGACGCTATTACTTTTGGGCAAACCAATCAATATAGGCTTATTGCAATTTTTTTACCAAAAATATGTAGAAGAATACATATCGTCCTAAACTGATGAAAAAAATTATAATTTTTTTATTTATTTTTGGGATATTTAGCAAAAAGTGAAAAATATAGTTTTCAATTTTTTTCAAAATTGTCACGCAAAAAATAAAAAACGCAGATGTGATCAAATACCACCAAAAGAAAGCTCTATTTGTGGGGAAAAAAGGACATACATTTTGTTTGGGTACAACGTCGCACGATTGCGCACTTGTCAGCTAAAGCGACGCAGTGGCGTATCACCAAAAATGGCCTGGTCATTAAGGGGGCAAATCCTTCTGGTCCCTAAAGCGGGGGTTCACCCAAAAAAAATAAAATGTAATATTACATTTAGCAGAGCCAGCATAGTAAGGGCATTTACTTTCGGCTGTTTTTTTTTTTCTCTGTACATACCTTTATATTCTGTTTTTGTCCAGGGCTTCCGGGTTCCGATGACTGCGGGACTGGGCGCTCCTATCCTTCCGTTCGATGATTGACGGCTTGTGAAACAGGTGACCTGTCGCACAACGCGTGTCACCAGATGTCAGAAAATAGCCGAGCTGCGAGTCGGCACTATACGGCGCCTGCGCAGTCAGCTCTACGCGGCGGGCGCAGGCGCCGTATAGTGCCGACTAGCAGCTCAGCTATTTCCGGAAATCTGGTGACGCGCGTTGTGCGACAGGTCACCTGTTTCACAAGCCGTCAATCATCGAACGGAAGGATAGGAGCGCCCAGTCCCGCAGTCATCAAAACGCGGAAGCCCGGGACCTCTGGGCCCTTTAATAATAATAATAAAAAAAAAAAAACCTCTGGGCCCTTTAATAATATTAAAAATATAAATAAATATATATATATATATATATATATATATATATATATATATATATATATATATATATATATATATATATATATATATATATATATATATAAAATTAAACATTTATAAAAAAATAAAAGAAAAGGGGGGGTTGCCATCCAGGGCCCTGGGGACCTCTGGGCCCTTTAATAAAAACATAAAAAATAAATATATATAAACAAAAATAAACATTTATAACAAATAAAAAAAGGGGGTTTGCCACATGGGGCCCTGGTGACATCTAAGCCCTTTAATAATAAAAAAATATATATATAAAAAAATAAAAAAAAACGTTTTTTTATAAAAAAAAAGGGGGGTTGCCATCCGGGGCCCTGGGGACCTCTGGGCCCTTTAATAATAATAATAATAATAATAATAATAATAATAATAAATATATACACATATATATGTATATATATATATATATATATATATATATATATATATATATATATATAAAAAATATATTTTTTTATAAAAAAAAGGGGGGTTGTCATCCGGGGCCCTGGGGATCTCCGGGCCCCCCATACCCCTAAAAAATTGGCCCTTTAATAAAAAATAAAATAAAAATATATTAGATTTTTTTTTTTTTTTTAATAAAAAATAAATTAAAAAAAGGGGGGGTTTCCATTCGGGCCCCTGGGGACCTCCGAACCTCTAAAAAAAATTGGCCCTTTAATAAAAAATAAAATAAAAATATATTTAAACATTTTTTTTTTAAATAAAAATAAAATAAAAAAAAGGGGAGTTGCCATATGGGGCCCTATGGGCCTCCGGGCCCCTTACAGGTGTACTGCAGGGCTCTTTCACACGTCCGTTCCGTTCGTCCGTTTTTTGGACGTCCGTTAACGGACCGCAATGCTTCCCTATGGGCTAGCGTCCGTTAGCGGATGAGCATCCGCTAACGTCCGTTAGCATCCGTCTGCGTTCAGTTCCGTTTTTTTGGACGGAAGAAAACCCTATTTTTCTTCCGTCTAAAAAACGGAACGGACGAAAAACGGACGTTAACGGATCATCCGTTCCGCTAACATCCGTTTTTCTATGTAAAAAGCCCCAAAAAAAAAAAAAAAAAAACGGATGAAAAAACGGATGGAAAAACTGATCCAAAAACTGATGCAAAAACTGATGAAAAACTGATGAAAAACTGACGAAAAACTGATGGAAAAACGGATCAACTGATGAAAAAAAAAACTGATCTGAAAAACTGAACGGACGTGTGAAAGAGCCCTGATGGCGGCCCTGACTATACAATCACATTGTACAATCTCTGTGACAGTATGACAATGCAGGAGCAAAGTTGGGACAGAGGGTTGTCACCCTGTAACAGGAAGTGCCGGAACAAGTACTGTAGGCCAGGGATTATTTTATTTGAAAGCTACATATTTAAATGACTTTAGAAATGACATTGACGTTTTTATTTAATTTTAGTGAATGGGTTTACATTGACAATAAATAATAAGGCATTAAATGGCATCTACTGAGTCTGCATAAACAGCTAAGGAAGTGCAGAAACAGGAGCGCATTGTTTAAGGAGCGGCTTCCGTATTAATTTTGGCAGCGTGGTGTGATCGCTCATGGAGCACAATTAATAATTTAGAATGTGACTTTGTGAGCAATCACACGTTATTCAAACAGGCCCGCAGCATAATAAATTTTAATCTCCAGCAATTGCCGACACTCAGAGCAGCCAGAAATTTGATGACCTAAATTGATTTCATACGCAGCCTGTCAGTTTACAAGAAACCAGCGACTTTGGAAAATGCCAACCTCTCCGCCCGGGAATAGCAAGCGACTTTATTGGTCTCTGTAAGGTGATTGATAGATTGCTTTCTAGAACATGCGACAGAACGGGTATACAAAATATGACTTTTGGGGCTCATTAACACCAGCAGTTAGGCGTCGCATTGTGGAAATGCGTCCTTTACCACAAAGCGCTACAATGTAGGTTAAAAGCATTAATGCAATGCTGTGTTATTCATTCTAAATGACATTCCAATGTACTGACATGTATTACAGTAAGGCCTCTTTCACACTGGGGCATCAGCGGTAAAGCACCACTATTTTTAGCGGCGCTTTGCCGTCGTATTTACAGAGGTATTCAGCCGCTAGCAGGGTGCTTTTAACCCCCGCTAAGTGTTAAAACCACCCGCAAAGCGCTGTTGCAGCAGGGCTTTCCCGGCGGTATAGCCGCGCTGCCCATTCATTTCAATGGGCAGGAGCGGTATACACACCGCTCCTTCACCGCTCCAAAGAAACTGCTAGCAGGACTTTTTTTAGCGTCCTGCCAGTGCACCGCTTCAGTGTAAAAGCCCTCGGGGCTTTCACATTGGAGAGACAGGAGCGGCTCTTTCAGGGCGCTTTGCAGGCACTATTTTTAGTGCTGTATCGCCTGTAAAGCGCCCCAGTGTGAGAGGGGTTTTAGGGTTACACCGATACCACTTTTTTAAGACCGAGTACTAGTACCAATACTTTTTTTCGTGTACTCGCCAATACCGATTACCGATACTTTTTTATGTCATGTGTCACAGTAGCACTGATGGGCACTCATAGGTGTCACTGATATGCAGCACTGATAGATGGCACTGATATGCTGGACCTGATGGCTGGCACTGACTGATGGGCACTCATATGCTGTCTCTGATAGGTGGCATTTATGGGCACTGATAGGTGGCACTGATATGCTGGCACTGACTGATGGGCACTGATATGCTGGCTCATATAGGTGGCATATATGGGAATTGATAGGTGGCACTGATAGGTGGTATTTATGGGCGCTGATAGGTGGCACCTATGGGCAATGATAGGTGCAACTGATGGGCAGATGGTGGCAATGAAATGAGAGAGACAATCAATAACAGTCAAACTTCAAAGTTCAAACTTTCTCAAGTATACAAGTGCTGCGACGCCCATCTTGGTACACCCTCCACTCGACCTCAGAAAGCCAGCAGTCACAAGGCAGCAGCGGACACCTTGTTATACCCACCCCATATAGTTAGTGAACTATATGGGCTGAGTGCAACAAGATGTCCTCCTGCTGGCTTACTGAGGCCGAGTGCAGGGTGTACCAAGATGGGCGTTGCGCTGTTCAATCTCGGTGGCTTTTACAACCTGGGTAACCGATTCTGACGGCTGCGAGCGTGACCCACACTCCTGTCTCCAGCCAGCTTACCCTCATCTGCTGCCAGCCCAGGATTCACTCTCCACTGCCAGGACTCGCTTTTTGCTACCTTCACTGACTTCCAGGACCCACCTATTCATACAGAAGGTGTCGGGTCAGGCATCGGGAGCATTTGCTCGAGTACAAGTCCTCGGGCAAATACTCGGTATCGGTGCAACCCTAATTACAGTGCAGTGCAACATGTGACAAACCGAGGTGCAGTGTGCTATGGTGCATGCTACCTGTGCACCGCACCGTACAGTAACCACTTGCTGTCCACCCCATAACAGAGTTACTATTACAGGGTGGCTCTCCTGTGCAGAATCATGTACTCTGCACTTCCGCCTAGGGGGCGCACGCACGCCGGCGGTGGCCTGCTTCTGCTGTGATGAATCGCTTGCCGACTGTATACAGTACATATACAGTGGCAAGGCAGCTCTCCTGTGCAAAATCACAGGCTAGATGGTCCCCAGTCATCATGACCGTCGGAGGCCCGGGTGCGACGTTATGATGTCACGCCCGGGTACCCGGAAGTAAACAAAGCCACAATCGCGGCTGTCGGTGTGAGATCTGTGAATTTTTTTTCACGATCTCATGCTTGTAAGCCTGGAGGAGAGATGTGTGGTCTTATTGACCCCACATCTCTCTATAAAGTTTGGCGCCATTCCATGAGTGTTCGCAATTTTAAAGCATGACATGTTGTTAGGTATCTATTTACTCGGCGTAACATCATCTTTCAGATTATACAAAAAAATTGGGCTAACTTTACTGTTTTGTTATTTTTTAATTTATGAAACCGTTTTTTTTCCCCCAAAAAATTATTGCGCAAAAGTTGCAATGACCGCCACTTTATTCCCTAGGGTGTCTGCTAAAAATATATATATAATGTTTGGGGGTTTTGATTCATTTTCTAGCAAAAAAAATTAGATTTTTACATGAAGGAGAGAAGTGCCAAAATAGGCCCGGTGGGCAAGTGGTTAAGATGGTTGGAAATAACATTTGCACATTTTTAGCTAGATTCACAAAGATCTGCCTATCTTTAGGCAGGCGTAGCGTATCTCAGATACACTACGCCGCTGTAACTTAGAGCGGCAGGTCCTGTATTCAGAAAGAACTTGCGCTCTAAGTTACGGCGGCGTAGTGTAAATAGGTCGGCGTAAGCCCGCCTAATTCAAATTGTCCAGGCAGTGGGCGTGTTGTATTAAAATGAGCCTTGACCCCACGTAATTGACGTTCCTAACGAACGGCGCATGCGCCGTCCGTGAACGTATCCCAGTGCGCATGCTCAAAATCACGTCGCAAATAGTCAATGCTTTCGACGTGAACGTCACTTACGCCCAGCCCCATTCACGGACGAGTTATGCAAACGACGTAAACAACGTGAAATTCGACGGCTATCCGACGTCCATACTTAACATTGGCTGCGCCATCTTTTTGGTGGTTTATCTTTACGCCTGAAAACGCCTTACGTAAACGGCGTATCTTTACTGCGACGGGCGAGCGTACGTTCGTGAATAGGCGTATCTTGCTGATTTACATATTCTAGGCGTAAATCAGCGTACACGCCCCTAGCGGCCAGCGTAAATAGACAGCTAAGAGACGACGGCGTAGGAGACTTACGTCGGTCGTATCTTAGCAACATTTAAGCGTATCTCAATTTGAGCATACGCTTAAAGATACAACGGCGCAGATTCGGACTTACGACGGCGTATCTACTGATACGCCCTGTTGTAAGTCTACCTGAATCTAGCCTATGGACTGGTGTGCGTCTGACGGCTGAATAAGTAAAAAGAAGGCATCTTCCTTTGTATCTGACATGGGGGCCATTTTGTTCCTGATTAAGTCATGGGCTAGCATAGAATAGACTCGGCAGATGTCATAGGATGGAGCCATGTTTATTTATGGTTAAATCTGGCTATTGGAAGTAATAGATTACAAGCCAGCATGGGGGGGGGGGGGGGGTAGTCCTGGGGGGAATCACTAATAGTTCTCTGCTCAATGTCTAGATGCATTAGTCAACTACAGAGTGGTCCTATAAAGAGCGGGGGGGGGGGGGGGTGGTCGATAGATAACAAGGGGGGCAGGTGCAGCTGCGATGGGACCACAAGAAGCTTTCAGCGACACTAATTTCATTAGCAGCCGCTTTAACCCCTTATTCCCCAAAGCGTTTCCTTAAATCTCTCCTATGGTCTGTCTCTCTTGGTTTGCATGCATTGATGTTTTAATATATTCCTGTAGCGAGCCCGCTGGTATCAAGGTTTACAGAGACGTGCTCGGCACATTGGAAGCTGTGTAGTTCATTATTGATCTGTATTTGTTTGTCGCTATTGTACGCTTTTATTCCCTGCTGTACGGGGCTGACAACCTCGCTGGCAGAAGTAGATTCTAGATTTGGAACAATAAAAAGGTTTTCTTGCACTGAAGTGGCAAAGGGAGAAGCATTCGAGAATCATCCTTAAAGTGGAACTTTAGTTAGAAAATGAAGTCCTGCTAGATCGCCTCAGGCTGGCCCCCTTTGCAGGTACAGCTATATAAAACATTAAAAATAATTGTCTATATACTATTTAACCCCTTCAATACCGGGCACTTGTACACCTTCCTGCCTTTTAGCGCTGTCACATTTTGAATGACAATTGCGCGGTCCTGCTGCGCTGTAACCAAACAACATTTTTATCATTTTTTCCCCTCAAATAGAGCTTTCTTTTGGTGGTATTTGATCACTTCTGCGGTTTTTATTTTGTGTGCTACAAATAAAAAAAATAACGAAAATTTTGAAAAAAAAAAAGTTTTTCTTAGTTTCTCTTGCAAAACTTTGTAAAGAAGTACGTTTCCTCCTTCACTAATGGGCACTGATGAGGCTACACTGACGGGCATTGATGAGGCAGTACTGATTGGCACTGATGAGGTGGCACTGATGAGGTGGCATTGATGGGCACTGATGTTGAGGCACTTATATGCAGCATTGATGGGCACTGATAGGTGGCACTTATGGGCACTAATAGGTGACACTGATAGGTGGCACTGGGCACTGATAGTTGGCACTGATAGGTGGCACTGGTGGGCACTTATGGGTGGCACTGATGGGCAGCACTGATCAGGGGGCACTGGCAGGCATCACTGATGGGCACAGTGCCATCTCTATTGGGCACTGATTGGCATACCTGGTGGTCATGGGTGGACATCCCTGGTGATCCTGGGTGGGCATCCCTGGTGATCATGGGCAGGGCTGTCTTAATGAGAGGGCACACCTGGGCACTGCCCAGGGGCCCCAGCTGCATGGGGTGCCCCTGCACTTTCCCCAAAGCAGCTTGTCTTTGAGCCCACGCTGCCCCGAAATTTGGGGCACCATGATAGCACTGAGAGTGATGGATGCACAGGGGAGGCAGTTTGCCTCCTACCTACTTGATGTCCGTTTACCTGCACTGTCCTCATTGTAGGGGCCCCAGAGCATTACTTTGCCCAGGGGCCCATTATGCTATTAAGACTGCCCTGATCATGGGTGGGCACCCTTGAGGGGGGCTGCACTGATAATCAATCAGTGCAGACCCCCCCTGTCAGGATAGCAGCTGATCGGCTCTCCTCGACTCACACCTGTCAACGCAATAGTCTCTTCCTATTTACACTGTGATCAGGTATGATTGGACGCAGCTGATCACATGGTAAAGAGACTCCGTCAGAGAAGAGGAGGATCGGGGCTTTCCTGTGCCAAACCACTACACAAAAAAACAAAACTTTTCATTCACTTTAAGTGAGAGTTCACCTTTTCACAAAAAAATTAAAAGGTCATCTAACACCCTGCAAACCCCCCCCCCCCAGTACTTGCTGCACTTACCACGGTGGATGATCCAGCCAGTACAGAGGTCCTGGGGTTTGAAAAGTGCGCTGTTCTTCCTCTTCCTCCCCTAGGGACGCAGGGACATATCAGAGCCGTTCTGAAAAGGCGATCTATCACTTTAAAGTTTCTATTGCTGAATCAAAGTGAACCTGTTCATGGGCAAAGTAATATGTTCACTTAACCTCTTGGCGCCACCACCTCCCAGCCCTTTAAGAATTTTCTGATGCCGTGAGGCGAGGGCATGGCCACTTGACCACTGTGCCTGGCGGTCACGTGGTCCGAAAACTCAGTAAAGCAACGTAACTGTGCCAGGAGCGCGCATCGTATGCGCTCTTAGCACAGGGGTATTGGGGACAATTAACGCAAATATGCGACCCCTTGGCGCTAAGGATCAGGCTCCAAGAGGCTGCATATTTGTGTACGCCGGTGCCAAGGGGTTAAAGTGTACCAGAATTCGAAATTAATGGAGTAATATGTTGTAGGGAAGATTTAAAAATATTAATTAGGCCCAGGGAGTGCCCTGGAAAATGTTCCATTTGTCTTAAATTTCTACTGAAAGAAAGCAGTGTACTTCCTGGTATGTGAGTGTGCCTAGTACCTACCTATAGTGGTATATAGCATATATATATACACACACAGTATATGAGCAAGACTGGGCTAAGCGGTGGCAGTTCCGATGTCCATACCCTACACGACTTAGACCAGCTATTTGGTGGTTTATCTTTACGCCGGACGTACGCCTTACGTAAACGGTGTAGCTTACTGCGACGGGCGCAAGTACGTTTGTGAATCGGTACTAGGTCATTTACATATTCAATGCGTAAATCAATGGAAGCGCCCCTAGCGGCCAGCGTAAATATGCACCCAAGATACGACGACGTAGGAGACTTACGTCGGTCGTAGGAAGCCAAAATTCAGGCGTATCTTGTACTGTGAATACAGCGCATAGATACGACGGCGCATCCGTGGACTTACGCGGCGTATCTGCAGATACGCCAGAGTAAGTCTACCTGAATCTGGCTATATAACTTTTATGCAAATGAATCAATAAAAAAGGGACGTCAGTTTTGTTTGGGAGCCACGTCGCACGATCGCGCAATTGTCAGTTAAAGCGGCGCAGTGCCGAATCGCAAAAAGTGGCCTGGTCTTTGGCCAGCGAAATAGTCTGGGCTTAAGTGGTTAAAGGAGAATTGTACAAAAAAAATGGTTAAACCCAGAAGTGCTTTTTTTTTACCACTACTATTCCCAGTGCCGATCCTGACCTCCCTGGCGCCCTAAGTAAAAAAATGACATGTCACATTAAAGTTGAGAAGCGGGGGGGGTGTTCTGCTGTCGGAAATTAAATGACATCTAAGGCCTCGTACACACGACCGAACATGTCCGCTGAAACTGGTCCGCGGACATGTTCGGTCGTGTGTACGGCCGACCGGACAATTTTCCGGCGGATCGGACAGGTTTCCAGCGGACAAATGTTTCTTAGCATGCTAAGAAACATGTCCGCTGGAAGCCTGTCCGTCAGACATGTTCGGTCGTCTGTACGACTCACCGGACGTGTCCACTCGACCGAAAGCCCTCGCATGCGTGGAAGCATTTACCTTCCAGGGGTACGGCCACGTCACCGCGTATCCTGTCCGCGCGGATTTCTGTTTGATGGTGTGTACAACCATCAGACAGAAATCTCCGAGCGGACATGTCCGATGAAAACGGTCCGCAGACCGTTTTCATCGGACATGTCCCCTCGTGTGTACGAGGCCTTACATTAAAGTATGAAGCGGTGGGTGCTGACTTCTTACCTCTTCTCCCATGCAGCCAGCGAGTTGAGAAGCAGGGTGAGGGGCCAAAAATGCCTCTCTAGTAATTTGGGGGGCCCGAAGCGGCTTGCATAGTCAGCCTATAGGGCGGATCGGCCCTGACTATTCCTTTATATTGGCTTTTGATTTTTACAAATGCAGCAATTTAGAAATTGGATGAAAGGTTTAGGGCTGAATAACACCTTTTGATAGATAAGTAGTGCATTTTATATACATCTATAGAGATCAGACCAAAATGAGGAACAAATGAGGAGAACGAGGGACATTGCTCCAAATCAGGGACAGTCCCTTGAAATCCGGGACAGTTGGGGGATTTATGATGATGTAAGCCATACAAGTATTATATAGCAGTGATTAATCTCACATATTATACTCGGCTCCAATTGAATTGATCTCTAATACAAGCAACTTGTGTATCTCAGACAATAGGGAGCCAATTTATTCCATCTGTTTAATGATCGATCGCCACTCTTAGCAATGAATTGATAGTGATTTTAGAAGCATGAGGGTCTTTCACCGTTTTTTGCTTGCCTTTAGGTGTGCATTGCGTTAGAGCAGCTCATGCTTTATGAAATGAATGGGTTTCCAACACACCCCAATGTCCCGAAAAATTGAAAATTATCTTTTTTTTTTAAAACATAATAGATTCCTCCATCCATCCATCCATACAACACCATGAAAGGATGAATCTCCCTTGCCAGCTTTTGTTTTCTGAAGGTTGTGGCTGTCAAAATAATCAAACAGTGACTGCAATGTTCGGCCGACAATTTCCAATTGGCTTCTTCAACAGGTCAATTGTAAGATCAGGTACCAACAGGGCCACCCATGACTCAAATTTTGGGGGATTCAACAGAAATTGTCCGACATTGGAGCCATCTACGGTGGCTTTTAACCACTTAAGACCCGGACCGTTAGGCAGCTAAAGGACCTGGCCAGTTTTTGCGATTCGGCACTGGGTCGCTTTAACTGACAATTGCGCGGTCGTGCGACGTGGCTCCCAAACAAAATTGGCGTCCTTTTTTCCCCACAAATAGAGCTTTTTTTTGGTGGTATTTGTTCACCTCTGCGGTTTTTATTTTTTGCGCTATAAACAAAAATAGAGTGACAATTTTGAAAAAAATTCAATATTTTTAACTTTTTGCTATAATAAATATCCCCCAAAAATATATATATATCTAAAAAAAAAATTTCCTCAGTTTAGGCCGATACGTATTCTTCTACTTATTTTTGGTAAAAAAAATTGCAACAAGTGTTTATCGATTGGTTTGCGCAAAATTTATAGCGTTTACAAAATAGGGGATAGTTTTATTGCATTTTTATTATTTTTTTTTTTACTACTAATGGCGGCGATCAGCGATTTTTTTCATGACTGCGACATTATGGCGGACACTTCAGACAATTTTGAAACGCTTGTTGTGATTTTTTTTTACGCAAAATACTTATCGGCCTAAACTGAGGAAAAAAATGTTTTTTATATATTTTTGGGGGATATTTATTATGGTAAAAAGTAAAAAATATTAATTATTATTATAGCGCAAAAACTAAAAAACGCAGAGGTGATCAAATACCACCAAAAGAAAGCTCTATTTGTGGGGAAAAAAAGGACGCCAATTTTTGTTTGGGAGCTACGTCGCACGACTGCACAATTGTCAGTTAAAGCGATGCAGTGCCGAATCGCAAAAAGTGCTCTGGTCTTTGACCAGCCAAATGGTCCGGGGGGTTAAGTGGTTAAATCTGCCCAACAACAAATTTGGCCAACATAAAAAATGCAAATTGGGGTAAAAACACGCAAAAAGCACAGCAGAAACGCTGAAAAGCAAACTGCATAGGTGTGAATGGAGCCTTAACGGGCCCTGATTGTCATACTTAATATCGCCCATGTAGCTCTAACCTCACAGGAGTGTCCCTTATACAGTTCCTGCAAACATCCACTTCAGAGGTCAGTGTTCTAGTCCCGCAATATTCCTCCCTCTGGATGTAAATTGGATAATTACAAGGCACAGGTATTTACCTCTGCGATAATTGTCCATTGTGTACCTGGCTGGAGACCGACAAACTACACGGTAGTCAGGATCCCCTGTAATCCCCATCCTAGCTAATTGGTCTGGGCACTAAAAGAAGAATAGCTCAGTGATAAACCCTTAAATAACCAGCAAATGTGCGCATGATGCAATGCCTGCTGCCATCAGTGTTACTTTTACAACATATGAGTGTGAGTCAGTTCCTGGAAGCTGTAATGAAAGGACCTATTCTTCTCCTATCTGTGCACCTATCAAATATCTGTCTGCAGATCCTCGCTGACCCCACACGCACTCTGATAACCGCATCAACCCCTTTTTTATATGCGTTTCCTTACACACATGGCCTAGGATTGAAATGCTTGGCAGAATAGCCAGGTCTTCAGCTTCTTCCTGAACGCATATAGGCTTCGGGAGATGCGAATGTTAAGCAGGATTTGGTTCCAGAGAGTCGCCCCCGCGGAGCCAATCCGTTTTCCTCCTATAGAAATTAGCCTGTCAGTATTGCCAATGAGTAGAGCTTTGTCGGCTGAGCGAAGACAGCGTCTAGGTATATAGTGTGGAGTCAGATCTGATAGGAACTGTGGGCCCAGCTGGTGGTAGCCCCTGTAGATCAGACAGAGGATTTTAAAATCGGCCCGTTTTGTAACAGGGAGCCAGTGAAGTTCTTTGAGCACAGGGCTGATATGGTCTTGCTTTTGGAGATTGTAGATAAGCCTGGCTGCTTGATTCTGCACCAGCTGCAGTTTCTTAGACCATTTCATTGGAATGCCTAGTAGGACTCCATTTGAAAAGTCAAGGCGAGAGATAATTAGTGCCTGGACTAAGGCCCCTTTTACATGTCCGTTCCGCTCATCCGTTATTACAAGTCTGTTAAAATCTTTATGGATTCGAAACAAAGCCAGGTAAGGTACGGCGGCGTAGCGTATCTCAGATACGATGCGCAGATCTTTGTGGATCTGCCCCCCAGTATATATAATAAAATTTTATTGTATATAAAAACATTTTTTATAAAAATATAAAATATAATGTAATATATATTTTTTAAATATAATATAATTTTATATACTTATAATATTTTTTTCATAAAAATATATATTTTTAAATAAAATAAAATCATTTTATTAATGCTTGCGCTACCCCTAGACTGAATAAGACAATCATGTCAGTCTTATGTAGCCAGACTTAAAATATGCAGCAAAATTTGTTATCAATCTGAGCATGGGCGGCCTGATTGTTTTGGACACCAGGGGATAAAAGAGTTAATAATCTGCCCCCCTGCTGCTGTCCTGTCTTCCCCCATGTTGCCCATTAGGAGGATGAATGTGTTAGCAGCAGGTCTGGACTCTGGAGCAACAGGCACATCTGCCTTTCCCAGCATGCCCCAGAGCCGAGGAGGGCAGATCAGAGGCAGATAGCCCCAGCGATTATTCTAATCCCTTTTCTCATTCTCACTTCCAGATAATGCAGTGAGGGAGTCTGGCAAATGTGACTGAGCAAATCCCCCCCCCAAATCACACATTTCTATCACCCCCTCCCAGATATCCCTCTGGCGTTATCACTTGTATTATGACATCATCCCCCCTCTGACTCAGGTAACCCTAGACCTCTGATCGAGACAGCAGAATTCTGTGATCTCAGACAAGGACGGGTATCAGGTTCTATTTCGAGAAGGTGCAAAGTAGAATTTGGCAACAATAGTTCTGAAGTGACTGCAACCCGCTACCATGAGAAATGACGCAACCGTACTGATTGTAAAAAAAAGAAATTGGATGTCCAACTTCAATAACTTGCTTTATTTTTAGGTAGATTTGGAAAGACAAATACGTATGCCAAATCTAAAGTTTGCCATGAGTGTGAAGCATTGTGACATCAGCATGTAAACACCCCTATCCACTGTCATTTGTAGCTTAACCACTTAAGACCTGGACCTTTAGGCAGCTAAAGGACCCGGCCAGTTTTTGCGATTCGGCACTGCGTCGCTTTAACTTACAATTGCGCGGTCGTGCGACGTGGCTCCTAAACAAAATTGGCGTCCTTTTTTCCCCATAAATAGAGCTTTCTTTTGGTGGTATTTGATCACCTCTGCGGTTTTTATTTTTTGCGCTATAAACAAAAATAGAGCGACAATTTTGAAAAAAATTCAATATTTTTTACTTTTTGCTATAATAAATACACAAAAATATATAAAAAAAACTTTTGTTTTCTCCAGTTTAGGCCGATACGTATTCTTCAACCTATTTCTGGTAAAAAAAAAATCGCAATAAGCGTTTATCGGTTGGTTTGCGCAAAATGTATAGCTCTTACAAAATAGGGGATAGTTTTATTGCATTTTTATAAAAAAAATTTTTTTTACTACTAATGGCGGCGATCAGTGATTTTTTTCGTGACTGCGACATTATGGCGGACACTTCGGACAATTTTGACACATTTTTGGGACCATTGTCATTTTGACAGCATAAAAATGCATTGTTTACTGTGAAAATTACAATTGCAGTTTGGGAGTTAACCACAAGGGGGCGCTGAAGGGGTTATGTGTGACCTCATTTGTGTTTCTAACTGTAGGGGGGTGTGGCTGTAGGTGTGACGTCATCTATTGTGTTTCCCTATAAAAGGGATGACACGATCGATGACAGCGCCACAGTGAAGAACAGGGAAGCTGTGTTTACACACACCTCTCCTCGTTCTTCAGCTCCGGGGACCAATCGCAGGACTCCAGCAGCGATCGGGTCCCGTGGTCACGGAGCTTCGGACCGGGTCGCGGGAGCGCGCCGTGACCCACGGCTGGGCACTTAAAGAGGACGTACCTGTACGTGCTTGTGCCCAGCCGTGCCATTCTGCCGACGTAAATGTGCAGGGGGTGGTCCTTAAGTGGTTAAAGCGGTGTTCCAGCCACGTTTTTTTTGTAAGGCCCCTTTCACACTGGGGCGGGAGGTTTGGTGGCAGTAAAGTGGCGCTATTTTTAGCGGCGCTTTTACCGTCGGAATTACGGTGGTATTCGGCTTTACCCCCGAAAAAGGGATCGTGGCAGGTCCCGGTGCCGCCATCCTCACTAAGGGAAACAGGCAGTGGAGCATTTGCGGCTTCACTGCCTGTTTCCTACTGCGCATGCGTGAGTCGTGCTGCGTTTTCTGAATGGGCGGCTGTTCTCTGGGATACACACAGTTCCCAGAAGACAGCGCGCCCCATTCCCCAGCAGACAATGCGAAGAGGACAAGAATGAAGACCAACCACGGACTTGGAAGAGGCAGATTAGGAAGATCTGCCTAGCGGCCACAATTTCTGGTAAGTAAAACATTTTTTATTTTTCAATTTAAATTTTTTTGGAGCATTTTTATGTAATTTTTATTTTTTTAGGGTGGTGTAGAATGAGTGAGAGAGAGGGGACATTTTTAACACATGTCATGTGATATGTCAATAGTCTCCTAAGTGCACCCAAAAGGTAACACCCTTGGGAGAGCGCTTCCCAGAGGGGGTTATCTAATACGGGGAGGAGCCGCAAGAGCCCTTATGCCTAGTACACACGAGAGGATCGATCCGCGGAAGCGGTCCTCCGGACCGTTTCCGCGGATAAATCCTCTGGCGGATTTTGATTTCATGGTTGTACTAACCATGAGATCAAAATCCCTGCGGAATTCCCTCCGCGGTGACGTGTCGCGCCGTCGCCGCGATGATGACTGTTAGATTTTAAATTCATTAATATTTTTATGAATAAATGTATCTGAGTCATTTTGGTTTAGACATGGTAGCTTTGAGGGCAAACAAGGTCAGTTACATCTGTTGTAGGCCATATCTATTCTTAAAAGTCCTAAGTCAAGGATAGGGGAGGAGATGTTACTTAAATGTACATAGCGAGCGTTAGAGCTCATCGCGACCTTGTTTGGAAACGAGCCAATTGTGCTTAGTTAGCTGTTAAACCTGTATAAATGTACACGTGGTAAGCATAGCAAGCTAGGAAACCTCAGGGTCATCTGACCCACAGGGACCTCAGGGTCACCCCTGACCCGACGGGGGAAGGGACTCTGCTGATGAGATGGAAGTTTGGAAACCAACCTGCTTGGAGAGGCTCTATAGCCAGCATAGAAGATGTACCATCTATTTCCTCCTTCTGTAACTTTGTGATGCCTACCTGCCATGATGTTTGACTGAGCTGTAACAACGTAAGCATTAATCTGTTTGCTGTCATAATCGTTGGAAGAATAAACCATCATATAATGAAGTTATGTCTGAATATTTTGGAAGCAACGCCTGGATAGGAAGAGGTTTTTGACAACACATCGCATGACACCTGTTAGAGGCATATGTCCACTATGTCCTCTGTTCTATCTCTGTCACCTCTTCCCCGTGCCCCCCGGCATTTTAACATTTGGCGATTGCCAGCCAGTCTGGTCATTTTTTTCCTAAAGCCTTGACAAGGGGGAAATGAAGAAATGAAGTCAAATATGTTCTTTCAAGTCTTGAAGAAAAATACGACCACAGAACCTAGCAAAACAGGCGTTTGTTTTCCAACAGAAGATGAGAAGGCTCTAAAACACAGGGTGAGTTTTTATTTGTTTTCTCATCTGTCAGAATGCTTGTAGATTACGAGCAGAAGAAAAAAAAAAACGTACAAGGCTTACACAGGGCTACTGAGCCAAAGCTATTTTGGACAGAAGGTTTCAAGATATCATGCAAAATCCATTGAGGACTTTTCAGGTTATGGAGAAAAATCGTAGACGTTTACGTACGTGAAGAAAGCTGCCAAATAGAAGCTTCACGTTATTTTTTAAGGCCACCATTGTAGTCACACAGGCAGATGTACACTTTGAGTGAGCTATTATGGATTTTGATGTTTGAACTGTCCAAGAATACACTATACATTATACATTCCTTTCGCATACACAAAAAGGAGAAAGACATTATTTTTTACGCACGCATCTTTACATTGGTTTACTTGAGGCTACTTTACAAGCTTAAATAAACATTTACACTAACACGTGAGCCAAAAAGAAGGCGGGCCAGAGGAAAAAGACAAGAACTGTTAGAAAATTAATTCTTCAATGAATAAGATAAGGACATTACTCTTCCAAGATAAAGCAACGTATGAAGATACAGCAACATGAAAATGCAACAAGAAAAATCACCAAAGATAGACAATGTAACAAACAAACGAAAGAAACTAAAGTTAAGAAGACAAAGTTAAAGGACATTGCATCTCTTGTTTTTTTAAGTGTACACAGGAAAATCATTCTAAACAAGGGGTAAATATGTTTTTTATATAAGTGGTTTAACATGGGATGGTTAAAAATCTCAAGGTTCAGAAGTATATCTCAGTAATATTCGGGAATTTATATATTCTATATATATATATATATATATATATATATATGTGCAGGCATGTAAACAGTAGTGGGGTAATTAATTAATTAATACCAGAGTGTAAGAAGTTCTTTAATAAGGAAATTAAGTTTAATGCTGCATATATATGTTTAGGAATATTTTAGCCCTAAACAACATAAATGTGTTATTGCATGTCATTTAAAGCACAGAACAGGGGTAGAAGTTTAAAGGAAAAACTATTGATTAAGATTATGTAAGAACTGTATAAAATTCAGTTAATGGTAAACAACAAGGTATTTAGTATTTAACAAAAATCCTACAGATTTGGTTGTAGAAAATAATAAGTTGAGGATTGAGCAATTTTTACAAAAGTTTCCAAACTTGGGTTTGGTTATTTAATTAAAGGTAGTAAATTGTTCAAAATTACTAAAGTTTACACAGGAAAAATATTAAAATATGAAAGTTTTGTTCAATCCAAAATTAGCAAATATTGATGAGAAAACTATTGTTAAAAGTTTTTGAGAAATTGAGTATTTCTGATAAAGAGTTGGTTGGAGTAATTTTCTCGAGGAAACGCAGGTCGGTTCATGCGCAGGGGTCAATCTGGGTTTCATGAGATTGTTCCACTAATTTTTTGTCATTATTATAATCAAAAGTCATATTATAACGTTATGTACATGATTTCTAGCGGATGTACAAACCAAATATGCTTTAAAATTTAAAAAAAAGGTTAAAAATTGTAAAAACGATAAAATGAGATTGGTTGACAATTGTATAGTGAATGGTAGCTAAGACTGACGGTGACAGATCTTTCTCTGAGAGTGTGTCATTAACAGAGAAATGGAGGTCGAGTTACTAAGCAGATGGTCAGTCATGGCAAGAGTTTTTCAACTCTATGGATATAAACACATTTTAAGTGTTTAAACTTTTTTCTGAAATAAAGGTTCATGGATGGAAAAAAATATTTAATAAGGTATTACTAACCTAAGTAATTGTTTTGAAAAAAACGTGGGTTTTTGCACCATTTGTTTTAAAGAACTAAGGTGTTATTTTTAAACATGAGGGTGTCAACACAAGGCCTTGATTAAGCTTTTGTCTGAGTGACAACTGGATGTTAAAAAGTAAGGTCAGTTGAAGCTAAAATTATGCAGTGTAATAAGCCACAATTATGCAAGTTAATTATGCAAAAGTTACTTTATCACATTTTCAGTGGATATTTATTGGGAAGAATCCATGTATATCTATATACAATACTGTATATTTATATTGGCACAGATGAAACTTTCTGAGTATCTGTCTACACTGAAAAAGTGATCTTAAGACTTGTTTGTTTAGCAGTCAGAGTGACAGGGCATGTGGTTACAATTAACCATACTGTATAAGTTGGTTAAAAAGGAAAAATACTTAAACATGATTTAAGTTTCTTTCTGAAATAAGATATTTAGGAAAATTCAACCTAAATGTTCTTTTGCAAAATTAAAGCTATTATAAGTAAAGTATAGTAAAGAAAAATACAATAATATGATAAAAATATTACTTTTACAAAATATAATTAGTCACAGAATAAAAAGGGGGACGATGAAAATTTTGTCTCAGTACAGACTGATAATGAAGATAAAATTAATTGTAAAAATAATTGATTCCAACAATAATGGATAGAGTTATTTTTAAATGAAAATATTTATTTTTGCATATCCAGGTACCTGACAGATTGACTGACAAATTGATTAATTGATTTTTTGTTTAAGCTAATGAAAGAAATTTTGAACTACTCATTATTAGAGCATTTTTGTCATAAAACTTCTTGAATATTGTTTTATTACAAGTATAGGAATTTCAGAAGTTTGTTCACAAAATATGGCTAGGCCTTTGCTAAATTTGAATAGAAATTATGTTTTGAATAAGATTTCTACTTTTTATGAGTATGTTTCATAATTTATTCCAGTAGCTAAAGTTAGGAATTATAATTCTGAACGTACCAAGGATATCAATAGGAATGCCAACTGAAATATCAGATTTCAATTGGGAAGGTTATTTTATTTTTTGTTTTCTTTCATGACCATGAAACAAGCACAACTAAAATTCTATTTTGGTTATTACTTCTAGTTTTTTCAAAATTATTTTTTGATTATGTTATCAAGGATCAACATTTTTGGATGAACTTCAATGATTTATTCATATGGACTTACATCAAAAGTGACATATTGATCGATTGATCATTATGTAAGGGGGAGTTGGAATGTAGTTCTAATATAGGAATTTTTGAATTTTTTGAAATATGGAAATATAGTTGTTATATTTTGGTTTCTAAATCTTTTATAAGAATACATATTGATACACATAAAATTATTATTTCACATAGAATAATTAATTTTTATTCATTTTTATAGAACACATAACACATTGGGAAAGTTGGATGGATAGTTTGTTATTACAAGAATGTATAACAAAGTATACATTTGAAGTATTAATATAGTTAAAAAAAAACATACAGGCTTGTGTGGAAGAAAAAGATTTTAAAGTATCTAAACAGAATTATTGTTGAATTAAATAATATGGAACATTGAAAACTAAATAAAAGAAAGAGTTGCTTGCTGGTCATGGATAGATAAATAAATTATATGGATAGATAAATAAATAGATGGATAAATAAATAAAATATAAATAAATAGAAAAAAGATAGAATATATAAAGATATGACAATCAAATAATGGGAAAGTTATGTTTTTATATATCCACAAACAAATAGATTACGTATTATGTTTATAATTGTTCAGTGTCTAGGATAGTGTATAAAAAACTTATACTGAAGAAATTTGGTTATTGAAATTTCAAAAGAAATGAAAAAATTGTATTTATCAATTAATATTATAGAGTAATATAATTTGATACATCAAATATATTTATTTCTTCTTTATGATAAAATAGTTATGGTTGAAGTTATAAGAAGTAAAATTTATGAAGGTAAAGGAAGAAAAATTTTAATATTACATCATTTAGATGGAGAATAAATTAAAAATTAATTAATAATATAATAATTTATAGTTTCTTAAAGAAATGAAATGGTTAAATATTTCACAGGAATATCTCCGAATTTTGGAAAAAGTTTATGTACAATATCTGAAACGTTAAATTGTATTGTTTGTATTGGAAAAAAGTGAATCAGAAACCTTTATTTAAGATGAATGCACTTATTTTGTTTGTTAATTACAGTGCATTAAGGGGGAATTGTTAGATTTTAAATTCATTAATATTTTTATGAATAAATGTATCTGAGTCATTTTGGTTTAGACATGGTAGCTTTGAGGGCAAACAAGGTCAGTTACATCTGTTGTAGGCCATATCTATTCTTAAAAGTCCTAAGTCAAGGATAGGGGAGGAGATGTTACTTAAATGTACATAGCGAGCGTTAGAGCTCATCGCGACCTTGTTTGGAAACGAGCCAATTGTGCTTAGTTAGCTGTTAAACCTGTATAAATGTACACGTGGTAAGCATAGCAAGCTAGGAAACCTCAGGGTCATCTGACCCACAGGGACCTCAGGGTCACCCCTGACCCGACGGGGGAAGGGACTCTGCTGATGAGATGGAAGTTTGGAAACCAACCTGCTTGGAGAGGCTCTATAGCCAGCATAGAAGATGTACCATCTATTTCCTCCTTCTGTAACTTTGTGATGCCTACCTGCCATGATGTTTGACTGAGCTGTAACAACGTAAGCATTAATCTGTTTGCTGTCATAATCGTTGGAAGAATAAACCATCATATAATGAAGTTATGTCTGAATATTTTGGAAGCAACGCCTGGATAGGAAGAGGTTTTTGACAACACATCGCATGACACCTGTTAGAGGCATATGTCCACTATGTCCTCTGTTCTATCTCTGTCACCTCTTCCCCGTGCCCCCCGGCATTTTAACAATGACGCGGCGACGTGCGCGACGCTGTAATATAAGGACTTCCACCCATGCGTCGAATCATTACGACGCATGCGAGGGATGGAATCGGACGGATTGATCCGCTGAGTCTGTACAGACCAGCGGATCAATCCGCTGGACTGGATTCCAGCGGATAGATTTCTTAGCATGTTAAGAAATTTTGATCCGCTGGAAATCCATCGGCCCGAAAAAAATCCGCGGATAAATATCCACTGGGTTGTACACACCACGGGATCTATCCGCTGAAACCGGTCCGCGGATAAATTTCAGCGGATCGATCCTCTCGTGTTTACGGGGCCTTAGAAAAGGAGGATCAGGGCCACTCTGTGCAAAACGAGCTGCACAGTGGAGGTAAGTATGACATGTTTGTTATTTTATTTCGTTTTTTTAAACAAAGCTTTAGTGTCACTTTAAAGCGCGAGTTCACCCATAAATGCAGTTTTCGCTCTTTTACCCGTAGATTGATACTCATTTAGTCTAGGGGAATCGGCTAGTTGTTGTAAAATCCGAGCAGTACTTACCGTTGTAGAGGGCGATCTTCTCCGCCGCTTCCGGGTATGGGTCTTCGGGAGCGGGCGTTCCTTTTTGATTGACAGTCTTCCGAAAGGCTTCCGACGGTCGCATCCATCGCGTCACGAGTAGCCGAAAGAAGCCGAACGGCGGTGCGGCTCTATACTGCGCCTGCACACCGACGTTCGGCTACTTTCAGAAAATCGTGACGCGATGGATGCGACCGTCGGAAGCCTTTCGGAAGACTGTCAATCAAGAAGGAACGCCCATTCCCGAAGCCCATACCCGGAAGCGGCGGAGAAGATCGCCCTCTACAACGGTAAGTAATGCTCAGATTTTTAAACAACAACCCGATTCCCCTAGACTAAATGAGCATCAATCTAAGGGTAAAAACACCATTTTACCGGCAAACCTCCGCTTTAAGATTTCAAAGCTGACGTTTGGTAACTCGAACTTTCAGCTCCCTTCACATATTTACTATGGGATTAAGGTCTGGGGATTGGCTAGGCCACTGGTCCTACATGAGCTGATATAGTGAAGAAGGTAGGTAGATCCTACATGAGCTGATATAGTGAAGAAGGTAGGTAGATCCTGCATGAGCTGAAATAGTGAAGAAGGTAGGTCGGTCTTGCATGTGCTGATATAATGAAGAAGGTAGGTAGGTCTTGCATGTGCTGATATAGTGAAGAAGGTAGGTGGGTCTTGCATGTGCTGATATAATGAAGAAGGTAGGTAGGTCTTGCATGTGCTGATATAGTGAAGAAGGTAGGTGGGTCTTGCATGTGCTGATATAATGAAGAAGGTAGGTAGGTCTTGCATGTGCTGATATAATGAAGAAGGTAGGTAGGTCTTGCATGTGCTGATATAGTGAAGAAGGTAGGTAGGTCTTGCATGTGCTGATATAATGAAGAAGGTAGGTAGGTCTTGCATGTGCTGATATAGTGAAGAAGGTAGGTGGGTCTTGCATGTGCTGATATAATGAAGAAGGTAGGTAGGTCTTGCATGTGTTGATATAATGAAGAAGGTAGGCAGGTCTTGCATGTGCTGATATAATGAAGAAGGTAGGTAGGTCTTGCATGTTTTTATCTAGTGAAGAAGGTAGGTGGATCCTGCATGTGCTGATCTAGTGAAGAAGGTAGGTAGGTCTTGCATGTGCTGATCTAGTGAAGAAGGTAGGTAGGTCTTGCATGTTTTGATCTAGTGAAGAAGGTAGGTAGGTCTTGCATGTGCTGATCTAGTGAAGAAGGTAGGTGCATCCTGCATAAGCTGATCTAGTGAGGAAGGTAGGTGCATCCTGCATGTGCTGATCTAGTGAGGAAGGTAGGTAGATTGATCCTGCAGGAGCTGATATAGAAGGTAGGTGAAGACATTTTGCTGCCTCTCTCAGAGGAAGGAAGTCAGTGGGCATCGTGTATCTATATTTGTCACTTTCACCGTCTCCTCATCAGGCCGCAGCTTTATAATTAGAGACGGATTACCTTAAACATGTAAAGCGGAACCTGATCCTTGTGACTAGGTAGCACTATTATCCTGCAGCGCGGGGGTTTTGGTTTCAGTTCCCTGTATAGAATTGGCGTCTTTGTGTGGGTCGGCCGAATCTCGTGTCTATAGGTGGCTAGCTGCTGTTGGGGAAATCAGTGATTGGGTAGAGTAGAAATCTCTATTGTTACCCCCTAAGGTTCATGATGCCCCCGGGCTCTGCCCCCTCCTATCTCCAGGTATAGGTGAATGTAAAGGTAATAGAGTCGGCAGAACGCTGCGCAGTACTGCGGTGACAGCGAGCCCCGGGGGCGCTCGGCTTGTGGTAATCTGCAGACATGAATTGAGGAAATAAATAATATAAGGAAATGGAACTGATTTATTTCCTCTTCTGAATATTTCAGACGGGGAGATGATCTGATGTCGCACGGCGTTGGCGTTGGTGGTTAGGCTTCATTCCAGCAGACATTCACACCCGATCTGTGCGGAGGCCATATTTGTTTTTGGCACCTGTGTCCGCCTCGAGCTGTGCGCAGGCTGGAGATGCAGACGCCGCGGCTGCATGGATACAGCTCGATATGTTAAAATTTGAAGCGGGTGCACCGATACAGATAAAGCAGCCCATAGATTATGCAACTTTCTTTCCTTCCACCACGGATGTTTTACAGTTGCAGTGTGCACGAGGCCTGAATCAAACAAACATTCTGAACACACACTATATTGCCAAAAGTATTGGGACGCCTGCCATTACACGCGCATGAACTTTAATGGCATCCCAGTCTTATAGGTAGATTCAGTAAGAGTTAGGCCGACTTATCAGTAGATAAGCCGACCTAACTCAGAATCTACGCCGACTTATGTTTAAGTGTATGTTCAAACAGAGATACGCTTAAACATATCTAAGATACGACGGCTTGCGCCATCCTATCTTAGATTGCAATATTTTGGATGGCCGCTAGGTGGCGCTTCCATTGCGGTCGGCGTAGAATATGTAAATGAGGAGATACGCCGATTCACGAACGTACGCCCGGCCGACGCAGTACTTTTACGCCGTTTACGTAAGAGATAGGCCGCGTAAAGTTAGGGCTAGGCCCTATTGGAATAGTAATGTCAAGTATGGCCGACGTTCCCGCGTCGAAATTCGAATTTTTTACGTCGTTTGCGTAAGTCGTCCGTGATTTACGTCCACGTCAAAATCAATAGGCCCGTGCGGCGTACTTAGCCGCAATGCACACTGGGAAATTTAGGTGCCCGGCGCATGCGCAGTTACGAAAAAGCGTGAAAACGTAAGGTCAAGCACAATTAGCATACAACACGGCCCCCTAACACACATTTGAATTAGGCGCCCTTACGCCCGCCAATTTAGGCTACGCCGCCGTAACTTAGCAGGTAAGTACATTGTGAATCATGTACTTGCCTCGCTAACTTACGGCGGCGTAGCTTAAATGCCTTAAGCTACGCCGCCGCAAAGTTACGAAAATGTACCTGAATCTAGCTATCAGTCTGTAGGGTTCAATATTGAGTTGGCCCAGCCTTTGCAGCTATAACAGCTTCAACTCTTCTGGGAAGGCTGTCCACAAGGTTTAGGAGTGTGTCTATGGGAATGTTTGACCATTCTTCCAGAAACGCATTTGTAAGGTCAGGCATTGATGTTGGACGAGAAGGCCTGGCTCGCAGTCTCTGCTCTAATTCATCCCAAAGGTGTTCTATTGGGTTGAGGTCAGGACTCTGTGCAGGCCAGTTCAGTCCCTCCACCCCAAACTCGCTCATCCATGTCTTTATGGACCGACCTTGCTTTGTGCACTGGTCCAAATTATTTGGTGGAAGGGGGATTATGGTGTGGGGGTTGTTTTTCAGGGGTTGGGCTTGGCCACTTAGTTCCAGTGAAGGGAACTCTTAAGGCGTCAGCATAACAAGACATTTTGCACAATTTGATGCTCCCAACTTTGTGGTAACAGTTTGGGGACGGCCCCTTCCTGTTCCAACATGACTGCTCACCAGTACACAAAGCAAGGTCCATAAAGTCATGGATGAGCGAGTTTGGGATGGAGGAACTTGACTGGCCTGCACAGAGTCCTGACCTCAACCCGACACATTTGGCGTGAATTAGAGTGGAGACTGCAAGCCAGGCCTTCTCGTCCAACATCAGTGCCTGACCTCACAAATGCGCCTCTGGAAGAATGGAAAAACATTCTCATAGACACACTCCTAAACAGTGGCGGCCAGTGCTAAAAATGTTTAGGGGGGTGCAAATAAACCCCTCCAGGTCCACACTCACCAGAGGACACCATGAGACTTACCTACAAACAAAGCCCTCCAGCGCTGGGTTGTCACGGCTCCCCTGATACCCGGCGGCTCCTGTGTTAACCCGGTCTTCTTTCCGGGTTCCAAATCTGCAGCCTCCTGATTGTCCGGGACGAGAAGCCGGAACCTAGAAGTGAAGCGATGGCGAATATTGATTCGCTAAAATCAAAAGTGGGAGGGTTTTGGGCGCAGTGCTCTGCACCCCGAGGACAACCTAAGACAAGCCAATTAGAGCCTCAGGCTCAGATCACATGCTTGTCAAAAATTGGCGGACCTAATAGACACCCATTAGTCCGGTGCCCCGCACAGTGCACACACATAGAACGATTTACTTTTAGTATCACTTTATTGACCTGGATCTGGGTGGCCGCGTCCACTGAAACGCCTAATTTTCTTCATAGTGTTGGCAGCTAAGATTGTTATAGCAGGGTCATGGAAGACACCCTCAGTATCCTTTAGACCAGGGGTCTCCAAACTATTGCCCTCCAGTTGTTCAGGAACTACAATTCCCATCATGCCTAGTCATGTCTGTGAATGTTAGGCCTCGTACATGCTCAGTTTTCTCGGCAAACTGAGCATGTGTATCAGGCCCCGTACACACGACCGAGTTTCTCGGCAGAATTCAGCCAGAAACTCGATTGGAGCCGTATTCTGCCGAGAAACCCGGTCGTCTGTACACTTTCGGCCAAGGAAACCGACGAGGATCTCGTCGGGGCCAAATAGAGAACATGTTCTCTATTTCCTCGTTAGTCAATGAGGAAACTTGGCTCACCGAGATCCTCGGCGGCTTCACAAGGAACTCGACGACCAAAACAATGTGTTTTGCCCATCAAGTTTCTCGGACGTGTGTACGGGGCCTGAGGCTTTCAGGTTTCTTGTCAAGAAAACTGCCCAGAATCTCGACGAGAAAAATAGAGAACCTGCTCTCTATTTTCTCGTCGCGATTCTCGGCAGTGTTTTCCTGCCGAGAAACCCGAGCGTCTGTATACTTACCTAACGCCGTGGAAACCCACGCATGCTCGAAATGACTTTTGACGCATGCGCGGTAGCTTCCTAGGCATTAGTAGGGTGTAGCAAGATGGCGGTGACGGCATCGAATGTGACGAGCGCATGCTTGTCGTAGTTGATGATGTCACCGCGTTCATGCCGTTCAAAAGAACGCCGGTTCTTTTGAATGGAGTGTCTGTACACTCGACCGGCAAGAGATTCTTGCCAAGAATCTCGTCAGGAAAAATAACGTTTATTTCATGACGAGATTCTGGGCCGTGTGTACAGGACTTAAGAGTTTCGCAATGCCTCATGGGACGTGTAGTTCAACAACAGCTGGAGGGCCGTCATTTCTAAGATCCATGCTTTAGACAATTGAAACATAAAGCATAACGTTTCTTAGATAATGGTTCATGAAAAAATCACAGGGATCATTAACGATCATAGTAAGGCCCCGTACACACGACCGAGTTTCTCGGCAGAATTCAGCCAGAAACTCGGTCGGAGCTGAATTCTGCCAAGAAACCCGGCCGTGTGTACACTTTCGGCCGAGGAAGCCGACGAGGACCTCGGCGAGGAAATAGAGAACATGTTCTCTATTTCCTCGTTGTTCAATGGCAAATTTCGGCTCGTTGAGATCCTCGGCGGCTTCACAAGGAACTCGACGGGCAAAACGATGTGTTTTGCCCGCCGAGTTCCTCGGACGTGTGTACGGGGCCTCAGTTGTTTGACCAGACTTGGGAGCCTTGATGACCTATATAATTGTTCCCTTATCCATGAAGCCCGGTACGGTACAAGCACGGGGCCCATCCCCTTCTACACCAACTTTATTTTTAACCTAGGTCTCCTTGTGTCTCCTAAATTCGATTTTTTTCAGATTTTCCTATTTTTTCTTTCTTCCTTTGGACATCTTGTTGTCCCTCTTAACCACTTCCATACCAGGCACTTATACACCTTCCCGCCCAGACCAATTTTTAGCTTTCAGCGCTGTTGCATTTTGAATGACAATTGCGCGGTCGTGCTACACTGTACCCAAACTAAATTTTTATCATTTTGTACCCACAAATAGAGCTTTATTTTGGTGGTACTTGATCACCTCTGGGATATTTATTTTCTGCAAAAAAAAATAAAAAAATGACCGAAAATTTAGAAAAAAACGTTTTTTTTTGTTTCTGTTATAAAAAATTGTAAATAAGTATGTTTTCTCCTTCACTGATGGGCACTGATGGTACTGCACTGACGGGCACTGATAAGGCGGCACTGATGGGCACCGATGAGGTGGCACTGATGTGGTGGCATTGATGGGCACTAATATGCGGCACTGATGGGCGGTACGGATGGGCACTGATAGGCGGCACGGATGGGCTTGGATAGGCAGCACGGATGGGCATGGATAGGTGGCACAGATAGGCGGCACGGCTGGGCACGGATAGGCGGCACGGATGGGCACGGATAGGCGGCACGGACGGGCACGAATAGGCACTGATAGGCGGCATGGATGGGCACTGATAGGCGGCATGGATGGGCACTGATAGGTGGCACGGATGGGCATAGATGGGCACTATTGTATGTGTTGTACTAATGGATGCCAATCAGTGCCAAACAATGCCTACCAATCAGTAATGCCCATTGTGGGCACTGATTGGCATCCATTGCGCCACCGATTGGCATCCATATTTTGTGTCCTCCTCATCCCTGGTGGTCTAGGGTGGCATCCTTTTTTTTTTTTTAATCCCTGGTGGTCTATATGGCCATTCCTGGTGGTCCAGTGGGCATCCTCGGGGGGGGGGGGGGGCTGTGCTGATAATCGATCAGCACAAACCCCCCCTGTCACAGGAGCAGCCGATCGGCTCTCCTCTACTCACGTTTGACAGACGCGAGTGAGGAAAAGCCGATTACCGGCTTTTCCTGTTTACATCGTGATCAGCCGTGATTGGACACGGCTGATCACGTGGTAAAGAGTCTCCGTGAGAGACTCTTTACCCTGATCGGTGTTGCGGGGTGTCAGACTGACACCCTGCAACAACGATCGCCGCGATGCGCGCCCCCGTCATATGACGTCCAGTCAGGATTCTACAACCACTTTGCCGACGTCAATCTGTTATTGGCGGGCGGCAAGTGGTTAATGTCCATCACCTTATCTTTGTTGATGTAGTATTGACATTGACTTATAGTATTTTGTACCGATCAGGAGTGTCTTACAAATAACATTTTGTGCAGGGGCAGACTGACCATTTGGGCACTCAGGCACTGCCCGAGGGCCCTATGCCACTAGGGGGCCCCATCAGGGTTGCCAGCCTTGATAAAACCAGGGACAATATGTAAAAATCTTCTTTTTTTTTTACATCTGTCCCTGAAATGTCCCTTACCGACATCCTTTTGGTCTAAAAATCCCAAGATTATAGCTGCCCTGCTTCTTCAGTACCTTTTCAGTGTGTGTTTATGTATTCTGTGGGGTGGATTCAAGAAGCAAATGCGCCTGTGTAACCATAGTTACGCAGCGCAATTGCTTACTTGCCCCGGCGTAACGAGTGCTCCTGATTCAGGAACCTCGTTACGCCGACTGCAGCCTAAGATCTGCGCGGCATAAGGCTCTTATGCCCGCATATCTTAGGCTGCATTCTTGCGATGGCTGCTAGGTGGCGTTCCCGTTGTGCTCAGTGTATAGTATGCAAATTGCATACTAACACCGATTCACAACGTTGCGCAAACCCTGCGTACGCAATTTACGTAGTTTCCGTACAGCGTTTTTTGCGTAAGGCTGCCCCTGCTATTAGCAGGGGCAGCCAATGTTACGTATACCCGTCGTTCCCGCGTTGCGAAATTTGAATTTTACGTACTTTGCGTAAGTGATTCGTGAATGGCGCTGGACGCCATTCACGTTCACTTTGAAGCAAATGACGTCCTTGCGACGTAATTTGCCGCAATGCACGTCCGGAAAGTTCCCAGACGGAGCATGCGCTCTACGATCGGCGCGGGAACGCGCCTAATTTAAATAATTCAGCCACCTACGGGATCATTTAAATTGCGCAAGCTTGCGCCGGGCATTTTGCCGGCGCGCCCGCGCAATTTACGGAGCTTCTGCTCCGTGAATCAAGGGCAGCGCAAAAAAATTGCGGGGGCGCAGGGCAAAATCGTTGCCCTGCGCCTCCGTAATAAATGCGCAAATCTAGCTGAATCCGGGCCTGTGTGTCTGGGTGTATGTATACTGTGTGGGCCGGATTCAGATACATTGCAGTATCTGCCGGCACAGCACAACGTATGTCAGATACGGTACGCCGCCGTAACTTTGGGCGCAAGTTCTGTATGCAGAAAGAACTTTCGCCCTTAGTTACGGCGGCGTAACGTATGTGTGGCGGCGTAAGCCCGCCTAATTCAAATGGGGATGTTGTGGACGTGTTTTATCTAAATTTAAGATGACCCTGCCTATTTGACGTTTTTTTGTGAACGGCGCATGCTCGAAATTACGCCGCAAAGCCTCATTGTTTTTTTACGTAAACGTAACGTACGCAAAGCCCTATTCGCGAACGACTTACGCAAACGACGTAAAATTTTCAAAACTTGGCGCGGGAACGACGTCCATACTTAACATTAGCTACGCCTCATATAGCAGGGGTAACTTTACGCCGGAAAAAGCCTAACGTAAACGACGTAAAAAATGGCGCCGGCCGGACGTACATTTCTGAATCGGCGTAAATACTTAATTAGCATATTCCTCGCGTAACTATACGGAAGCGCCACCTAGCGGCCAGCGTAAATATGCAGCCTAAGATACGACGGTGTAAGACATTTACGCCGGTCGGATCTTAGGGTATTCTTTGCGTAACTGATTCTCTGAATCAGGCGCATAGATACGACGGCCCGCACTCAGAGATACGACGGCGTATCTGGAGATACGCCGTCGTATCTCGTATCTGAATCCGGCCCTGTGTGTTTACTGTGTGGCCCCATAATTTATTGCCTGGGGGGCCCCATAATCTCCTATTGCCCGGGGGCCCCATAATCTCCTATTGCCCGGGGGCCCCATAATCTCCTATTGCCCGGGGGCCCCATAATCTCCTATTGCCCGGGGGCCCCATGAGTTGTCAGTTCGCCCCTAATTTTGTGTAACAAGCTCTGTAGCAATACCAAGGCCCTCCATATACACTCCCAAGCATTTCAGGGGTTGTGGTTATTGGTTCTTGGTATTGCCTTCAGGTCTCCTATTTTTTGTTTATAATTTTGCAATTATATCCTTATGTTATGGATTTATGATACCTGTGTTCTTTTCATCAATGTGCTATTGTAGACATGTTACTGTTTGTCTATGCTGAGATAAACAAAAAAGTTTGAATGTTAAAAAGTTAATGTGTGCGCAAAGGCAGGCGTCCCAATACTTTTGACAATATAGGGCTAGATTCAGGTATGTCGGCGTATTTTTGTGGCGGCGTAGTGTATCGCATATACGTTACGCCGCCGTAAGTCAGAGAGGCAAGTGCTGTATTCACAAAGCACTTGCCTCCTAAGTTACGGCGGCGTAGCGTAAATGGGCCGGCCTAAGCGCGCCTAATTCAAATGTGGAACAGGGGGGCGTGTTTTATGTAAATTATTCGTGACCTGACGTGATTGTTGTTTTTTTTTACAAATGGCGCATGCGTCGTCCGTGGACATATCCCAGTGTGCATTGCTCCAAAGTACGTATTGGTTTCGACGTGAACATAAATTACATCCAGCCCCATTCACGGACGACTTACGTAAAATTTTCAAATTTCGATGCGGGAACGACGGCCATACTTAACATTGACTAGGCCAGCTATTTGTTTGACTAACTTTACGCCGGAAAAAGCCTTACGTAAACGACGGAAAAAAATGTGCCGGGCGCACGTACGTTTCTGAATCGGCGTATCTAGTCATTTGCATATTCTACGCCGAACTCAACGGAAGCGCCACCTAGCGGCCAGCGTAAATATGCATCCTAAGATACGACGGCGTAGGAGACTTACGCCGCTCATATCTCAGGCCCCGTACACACGAGAGGATCGATCCGCTGGAATTGATCCGCGGACCGGCTCCAGCGGATAGATCCCCTGGTGTGTACAATCCAGCGGATCTGTTTCCGCCGATTTTTGTCCCCGGGGATGGATTTCCAGCGGATCAAAATTTCTTGACATGCTAAGAAATCGATCCGCTGGAATCCAGTCCAACGGATTGATCCGCTGGTCTGTACAGACTCACTGCATCAATCCGTCCGAATCCATCCCCCGCATGCGTCGTAATGATTCGACGCATGCGTGGAATTCCTTATATGACAGCGACGCGCACGTCGCCGCGTCATCATCGCGGCGACGGCGCGACACGTCACCGCGGACGGAATTCCGCAGGGATTTTGATCTCATGGTTAGTACAACCATGAGATCAAAATCCGCCGGGGGACCGTTTCCGCGGATAAATCCTCTCGTGTGTACCCGGCCTTAGCCTAATTTAAGCGTATCTGGTTTCCAGAATACGCTTAAATTTACGGCGGCGTAGATTCAGAGTTACGACGGCGTAACTACTGATACGCCGGCGTAACTGTACCTGAATCTAGCCCCCAGTATACATGGATATCACCTACAGGATGAGGGGCACTGGCAGCTTTGAAACCCTCGAATCCTCTTTTGTTTCCTGTATGTTCCGCCACTGAAAGTGTCATGTGAAAAAAAAAACATTTTTATTTTGGGCCACAAAAGTCCCTTGGTCTCTGAGGGAGATCTTTTCATCTATTTTGGTTACTTTCATGGGTCTTGTTAACACGTGTTGAAGACATCAATGTAGCACCTGTCAGCAGGAAACTTCAAAGCTATTTTATCCTGTTTGTTATCTTTTGCTGATCTCTGAGGGGTTGAAGAATCTGGAAGTATCTTCTCTGGTTCAGCCCTTTGTCTTCACCTCCTCAGTAGGCCCCAAGCTGGCTGCGATTTTCACTGCATGTACTCAGCAGCGTCACCACACAGTCAGCATGCAGCACGTTCAGTTTGTAATGATTTCCCAGGGACTATGCTGAGATCTGTACACATTGAGGTAGATTCAGGTACCGCTGCGCACTTCTTACGGAGGCGCAGCGTACCGTTTTTACCCTGCGCCTACGCAAGTTATCTGCGCTACGCTTCATTCATGAAGCAGTAGCTACGTAATTTGCGCGGGCGCTCCTTAAAACTGCCCGGCGTAAGGGCGCGTAATTTAAATGATCCCGTAGGGGGCGTGGATCATTTAAATTAGGTGCGTTCCCGCGCCGAACGTAGTGCGCATGTTCCGTCGGGAAACTTTCCCGACGTGCATTGCGGCAAATGACTTCGCAAGGACGTCATTTGCTTCAAAGTGAACGTAAATGGCGTCCAGCGCCATTCACTTACGCAAACGACATTACATTTTTAATTCGCGACGGGTATACGTAGCATTGGCTGCCCCTGCTAATAGCAGGAGCAGCCCTACGCGGAACCCGACGAACGGAAACGACGTAAACTGCGTACGCAGGGCTCGCGTAGGGTTGTGAATCGGCGTTAGTATGCAATTTGCATACTATACGCTGACCACTACGGGAACGCCCCCTAGCGGCCATCGTAAGAATGCAGCCTACGATACGACGGCATAAGAGCCTTATGCCAGTCATATCTTAGGCTGCAGTCGGCGTAACGAGCTTTCTGAATACAGAAAAGTCGTTACGCCGGCGCAACTAAGCAATTGCGCTGCGTAACTATGGTTACGCAGACGCAATTGCTACCTGAATCCACCCCATTACCATTAGAGAATGGCTGAAGTTTATACAATGAAAAAATACAGCTGGATAAAACAAAAACTTTGTGGGGGAGATTCACAAAGATCTGCACCGGCGCAGCGTATCTGAGATACGCTACGCCGCCGTAACTTACCTGGCTTTGGTTTGAATCCAGAAAGAATTTGCATCGTAAGTTACGGCGGCGTAGTGTATCTCTCGCGGCGTAAGGGCGCGGAATTCAAATGCGGCGAGTAGGGGGCGTGTTTCATTTAAATGAAGCGCGTCCCCGCGCCGAACGAACTGCGCATGCCCCGTCCGTCAAAACTCCCAGGGTGCATTGCTCCAAATGACGTCGCAAGGACGTCATTGTTTTCGGCGTGAACGTAAATGGCGTCCAGCCCCATTCACGGACGATTTACGCAAACGAAAATTTTCAAAATTATACGCGGGAACGACGGCCATACTTAACATTGAGTACGCCACCAGATAGCAGCTTTAACTATACGCTGGAAAAAGCCGAACGGAAACGACGTAAAAGAATGCGGCGGCCGCTCGTACTTTCGTGGATCGTCGGAAATAGCTAATTTGCATACTCGCCGCGGATTACGACGTGAACGCCACCCAGCGGCCGCCTGAAAATTGCATCTTAGATCCGACGGCGTACTAAGGCGTACGCCTGCCGGATCTAACACAGATGCCGTCGTATCTTGTTTGGTGGATACCAAAACAGAGATAAGACGCACAAAATATAAAATTACGCGGCGTATTAACAGATACGCCGGCGTCATTTCTTTGAGGATCTGCCCCTGTCTGTCTTCATTTCAGGCTTCAACGCAACAAAATGTGATTATTTTAAAGTGGGGCGATTCTTTTCTATCCCTATAGTAAATTCATGCATTGCAGCTGCTTAGCACCAGCTGCAACCCAAAAAAAAGTTCCCCCCCAGCATCAGTTAGTGTCAGATTGTCAGCCGCACTATCACAGTCCCACTATAAGGCCCCATTCACACCTGAGCATAGCGTTTTCAGGCAGAAAGTCGCGCAAATTTACTGCGATTTTGCAGCTTTTTGTAACATTACACTTTGCATAACTCAGTGAGGAGAGCTCTGAGAACTGATTGGACAGAAGGGACACAACCCCCCCCCCCCCTCACACAGGACATAGGAATAGAGCTGAGGCTTTCAATCACAGACTGTGTGTTGAAGCTCCCTCCCCTGTCACTTTTTTTTTGCTTGGTGTACACACTATAGAGGGATATGCTTTGTTCAGTAAGCTGAAATGGTAGTGGATGGGGGTGCTCACATGCCAATGATCTGACATGTCGTGTAAGGCAGGCCGCCGATAGTGTCCCATTCACGCGAATGAGGAAGCGCTGCAAACATTCCCCAACTGTGTGCAATGCATGTGGTTGCAGCACATTTGCGCAACGATTATGATGTCCACAGGCTGGACTGCACATTACCTCCTCCTCTCCTGCCAAATGGCTATGAACAGCGATTCAAACACATATCTCTTTCCTGAGGAGTGGCTGGTCTAACCCTAGCCTGATGGTGACCATACCATTTTATTACCCAATCGATGTGCGATTCAATCACAACAATTGAATCGATAAACAATCGAACAAACATAACTATCCTTTCTGATTGGACACTCAATTAATCAGTCATTCTATCAAAAATGTGCTGAAAAACTCGGCTTATACTCGAGTATATACGGTAGCTATTTTTCGAACGTCAGATCCTCCGATGTTATTATCTGTGCAATTCAATCAAACAATTGAATAGGCAGTAGTTCCCTTCCGATCAGTCGAGAATGTATTGATTGTTTTTGGTCATGAATCTGATCATCTTTCAATCAATTAAATTATGAGATTCGTGGGATCAATAACTTGCGACCAGGCGATCGAAATCCACTTCTACGTTTGTGGCATATAAGTTGAATGGGTTGTACTCTATAGATCCATTATTAGTATTAGGGAGATCAATCGGAAAATAAATCGATCATTTATCGGAGCGTCTATGACCACCATAATGCCGCGTACACACGATCATTTTTCGGCATGAAAAAAAACGACGTTTTTTAAAACGTCATTTAACCTCTTAAGCCCCGGACCAATATGCTGCTAAATGCCCAAAGGCGTTTTTACAATTCGGCACTGCGTCGCTTTAACAGACAATTGCGCGCTCGTGCAACGTGGCTCCCAAACAAAATTGGCGTCCTTTTTTCCCCACAAATAGAGCTTTCTTTTGATGGTATTTGATCACCTCTGCGGTTTTTATTTTTTGCGCTATAAACAAAAATAGAGCGACAATTTTGAAAAAAATGCAATATGTTTTGCTGTAATAAATATCCCCCAAAAACATATATAATTTTTTATTTCCCTCAGTTTAGGCCGATACGTATTCTTCTACCTATTTTTGGTAAAAAAAATCGCAATAAGCGTTTATCGATTGGTTTGTGCAAAATTTATAGCGTTTACAAAATAGGGGATATTTTTATTGCATTTTTATAAAAAAAAAAAAAGATTTTTTTCATGACTGCGACATTATGGCGGACACTTCGGACAATTTTGACACATTTTTGGGACCATTGTCATTTTCACAGCAAAAAATGCATTTAAATTGCATTGTTTATTGTGAAAATGACAGTTGCAGTTTGGGAGTTAACCACAGGGGGCGCTGAACGTGTTAGGCTTCACCTAGTGTGTGTTTACAACAGTAGGGGGGTGTGGCTGTAGGTCTGACGTCATCGATTGTGTCTCCCCTATAAAGGGGATGACACGATCGATGCGCCGCCACAGTGAAGCACGGGGAAGCCGTGTTTACATATGGCTCTCCCCGTTCTTCAGCTCTGGGGAGCGATCGAGACGGAGCGACTATAAACGAAACGAATAGCCATGCCGTCGTCCCGGATCGCTCCCCGAGGAAATCCGCCCGCCGCATGCAGCGGGGGGGGGGGGTCACGATCGGACCCCCCACCCGCTAGAAGGCAAGGACGTATATATACGCCATTCTGCCTGTCCGTGCCATTTTGCGGACGTAAATAGTCGTGCAGCGGGCGTTAAGTGGTTAAAATGATGGTGTGTGGGCTTCACATGGTTTTTCGGCTTTTGAAAAACGACAAAAAAAAAAATCGAACATGCTGCATTTTTTCATGTCGTTTTTTTAAATGTCGTTTTTCGTGTTGTAAAAAATGATCGTGTGTGGGCTAAAACGACGTTTTAAACCCGCGCATGCCCAGAAGCAAATTATGAGACGGGAGCGCTCGTTCTGGTAAAACTACCGTTCATAATGGAGTAAGCACATTCATCACGCTGTAACAGACAAAAAAGCGCGAATCGTCTTTTACTAACAAGTAACCAGCTAAAGCAGCCCAAACACGAATAGAACTTCCCCTTTAGAGTGCCGTCGTACTTGTTGTACGTCACCGCGCTTTGTACATAATTTTTTTAAAACGATGGTGTGTGGGCAACGTCGTTTTTAATGATGAAGTTGGAAAAACTTCGTTTTTTGGACATGCTGAAAAATGACATTTTTTTTCATGCCGAAAAACGATTGTGTGTACGCGGCATAAGGTTTGATTCACACCTTTGCTGGTTGTTTTTGAACGTTACTGCAGTGCAAATTTGTTGTTGGGCAGAGTAATGCCGCGTACCGTTTTTCATGACGAGAAAAATGCAATTTTTTTAAATTGGTCATGAAAAACGGTCGTGTGTAGGCTCCAAAGGATTTTTCTTGACGTGAAAAATGGGCATTAAAAATTTAGAACCTGCTCTATTTTTTCTCGTCGTTTTTTACGTCGTCGTTTTTCTCGTCATTAAAAACGGTTGTGTGTACGCTGTAACGACGGGGAAAAAAACGCTCATGTTCAAAAGGAAGTTATGAGAAGGGAAATTTGCATAATCAGTCCAAAGAGTGGCGCCATTCGAATGGAACTTCCCCTTTATAGTGCCGTCATACGTGTTGTACGTCACCGCGCTTTGCTGGAGCATTTTTTATCACGATCGTGTGTAGGCAAGGCAGGCTTGAGAGGAATCACATTGAGAAAAACGTTGTTTGTTTCCATGACATAAATAACGGTCGTGTGTACGCGGCATGAGGCTGCATTCACACCTGAACGCAGCGTATTTTACCGCGATTTGCAGCGACAAATTGCGGCGTTTTGTCCCGCGATTTGCCGCGACAAAACGCAGCGTTTTTTATCGCGGTTTTCGCCGGAGGGGTGATTTACACGTTGTCGGCTATGGTCGAACGACGAAGCTGCCTGAAAAAAAGGGTCAGGGACTTGTTTTGAGCTTCAGGCGTACGGCGTTTCGGCGTTCGGCGTGGAGATGTGAACCATCTCCATAGCCGACAATGTTAAATCACCCCTCCAGCGTATTTCAGGCTGCAATAGCGTCGCTCTACAGGCGTGAGTGGAGCCTAAGGCTCCATTCACATCTAGGCGGACGAAATCGCTGCGTTTTGTCCCGCGAATTGCAGCGGCAAATAGCAGCGTTTTGTACCGCGATTTGCGGCGACAAAACGCAGCGATTGTCCGCCTAGATGTGCCCCTCTATGGAGATGGTTCCCGAACGCCGAAAGCCGCCTGAAAAAAAGGTCCGGGACCTTTTTTCAGGCGACAGGCGTCCGGCGCTCGGCGTGGAGATGTGAACCATCTCCATAGAGGGCAATGTGTTTTCATCCCTCTGGCGGCAGCGGCGTCACACTACAGGCGACAAAACGCCTAGGTGTGAATGGGGACTAAGACTTCATGTACACTGTTGATGGTAATTTTTTTCAACTGCTCCTCCTGAACTCTCCTCTATGTTATCTTATCCGTTCATATACACTGTTTCGTTTATAGTCGTGTTTAGGCAGTTGTGTTTAGAGGCTTTTTCTCGAACCCCAAAAAATGCGTTCAGAAGCTGTGTTTAGAGGCAGTTGAAGCGCCAAACGCGTCTAAACACAGTAACTCACGTTTAGCAGCGTTTCATTTACAGAAGTTTTTTAATTTTAACAAAAACGCGGCATTTAAACGCGGCTAAACGGCCGTTTTTAGACACCGGTTTCTTGCTGTCAAGTTAAATCGTTCAGGAGATGTTGAACAACATCCCATGTACATGAAGACTAAGGCCCAGATTCACGTAGAAGAGCGCATCTTTGTGCGGGCGTAACGTATCCTATTTACGTTACGCCTCTGCAACTTTGACAGGCAAGTGCTGTATTCACAAAGCAAAGTTGCGGCGGCGTAACGTAAATAGGCCGGCGTAAACCCGCCTAATTCAAATGTGGAAGATGTGGGCGTGTGGTATGTAAATTTAATGTGACCCCACGTAAATGACGCTTTTTACGAACGGCGCATGCGCCGTCCGTGAAGGTATCCCAGTGCGCATGCTCCAAATTAACCTGCAAAAAGCCAATGCTTTCGACGTGAACGTAAATGACGCCCAGCCCTATTCGCAAACGACTTACGCAAACGACGTAAAACGTGAAAAATTTGGCGCTGTTCCGACATCCATACCTAACATTGGTACGCCTCATCTACACCTCATAGAGCAGGGGTAGCTTTACGCCGGAAAAAGCCTTACGTAAACGGCGTATCTGTACTGCGACGGCCGGGCGTACGTTCGTGAATCGGCGTATCTAGCTGATTTACATATTTCTAGGCGTAAATCAGCGTACACGCCCCTAGCGGCCAGCATAAATATGCAGTTAAGATTCGACGGCGTAGGAGACTTACGCTGGTCGTAAAATTCTGGCGTATCTGATTCTTTGAATCAGGCGCCAAGATACAACGCCTCAGACTCAGAGATACGACGGCGTATCTGGAGATACGCCGTCGTATCTCCTACGTGAATCTGGGCCTAAAACTTGCAAATTGTGGCAAAAACGCAGTAAAAACGCACTACATGCTTTTCTGCAGCTTCTCCATTGAAGTCTATTGAACCAAAAACGCAGCGTTTTGCGTTTTAAATAGTCCCTGCCAAAAACGCAGAGGCACAAAAATGCATTGATGTGAACGTGTTTCGTAGGAACCCAAGTTAAAAATAATGTTATGGGTTTTTGCAAAAAAAAAAAAAAAGTAAAAACGCCTTGGTGTGAATGGAGCCTGAGGGTACACGAACGCTCAGCATTATCGATCATGCGCATTTAATTCGCGATCGAATCTTCTGACCACGTCTATGGCCAGCCTGCCCAGAGCTGTGCGTATCGATGGTTATTTATGAAGCATGTGATCCTCCAGCACAATGAAGGCTGCTGTCAGTTCTTTGTGCCTGTAGAACACATTGGGTGCTGCACAGAAGCCTCGTCTGGGAGGGGATCTGACACGGTGAGGCTCGGCCTCCATAGGAGGAGTTGTCTGGGAGCAGCTGAGTTCAGTTAAAAACCTGCTCAATGCAGGATGACTGAGTCACAAGGAGATGTGAGAGTGTCTGGGAGCATTGCAGTCAAGGCTGCGGCTGCCCATTGAGGTGGGATGCCCATCTATCTGCCCTCAATTCACCCCTCTCATTAGGAACAAAGGACCCTGAAGGGGGTCAGGAGACACTTATCTACCTCTGTTGAGTTGTCCTCTTTATCAAGCCTGGGATGCTCAATGATTTGTATTGTATAAGGACCCCCCACCTTCCCCTTGTCACCGCTCGCTGACTACAATACAGCCTACATCGGGATCCAGGAATAGATTCCTAGCCGGATTGCGTTGACCCTTCGTCACCTGTCTCCGCGCTGCATGGGGAGTTATCTTCGATTCGTCTATTGCGCTTTGCCGGATTTGTAGAAACTGGAGTTGGTACTGCTCTACCTTGGGAGAACCTTGGGAATCTAAATCCTGGATTGCATACTGGCCGAAACATGGATGACTATTACCCAGAGGTAAGTGGGATGGAATGGTGGTAATCCAATTGGTAGTAGTTTTTGTTTTCCGGTTGATGGTAACGTCTTTGTTTTCACCGGAATATTTTCCACAACACTCCAAAAACTGCTGGTTTAGAATTTTTGTTGAGCTTTTTTCTTGCCTTCTGAACCCGTCAAAAAGCCAATTGGTTGCATAGTGGTTGAGGAGCAAAATACATGACCCACGGGGAGGCTGAACAGGTTGAGGTTCCACCCAGGTGTTGGGGTGGCCTCCATCCAAAGCTTGGCTGGCAGGTATTTTATATTCTTTCCTCAATAAGTTTGGCAGCAATTTGTCCACCTCTGTAGTTGGGTTAGGTGTCCTGTATAAAACAGTATACCGATGTGAACCTACGGAGCTTGTCGTGAAATTTTCCAGCATGCTGGTAAACTTTATCTGATTTGCTTCTTTCATCAAGAAAAAAGAGAACTGTTATTTCTTTGTGCACGTATTATTTTGCTTGCTGTATTAATTTTTAGTGTTCGAAATAAGATCACCTTTCAAACTTTTATATTTGGCCTCCCTAAGCAATGTAGGGGTTCCTGGCGGCACAGGGGTCTTGAGTTTGAATCCCAGCTGGTATAATAGGCTAGGTTTTCATGTTCTTTCAACTGATTTTTTTTGTTGGTTCCTCTTGCACATCAGGGCTATGCTGTGTACCATGTTGGATAGAACATGGGTTGTATCCTCTACCCATAGCCCTCATTCTGCACGCTGCTTCTACAGATTGAGTTGCCGCTTTTGAGGGATCTCTGAATCAAGGGCTCACCATGGCATTTTGGACACAAGTCCCATGTGTTTGCTATCACCCATCATGTGCATGCATACAATATCATCTACTCCTTGGGGCACTGGTAGACCTTGAGCAATGATCTCGGATCTGTGGTGGGTGGCCACCAGAGTCAGCCAGACTCTTGCATTAAAGGTGGGGGGGCGGCAATCATTTGGCCAAGTAAGGTTAATGTCTGAAGAATCTCAAGTAGTGATCCAACAATGTCTTCATGGGCTGGTGAGCCATGGGTGATGGCAACAATGTCTGCATGGGCTGGTGAGCCATGGGGCAATGCCATGGGTGATGTCAACGTCTTATTCATAGGCTGGTGAGCCAAGGGGCAATGCCATGGGCGATGGCAACAATGTCTTCATGGCTGGTGAGCCAAGGAGCAATGCCATAGGTGATGGCAACAATGTCTTCATGGGCTGGTGAGCCAAGGAGCAGTGCCATGGGTGATGGCAACAATAACTTCTTCGTAGGCTGATGAGCCAAGGAGCAATGCCCAGGGGCGATGGCAACAATGTCTTCATGGGCTGGTGAGCCAAGGGGCAATGCCATGGGTGATGGCAACAATGTCTTCTTCGTAGGCTGGTGATCCTAGGGGCAATGCCATGGGTGATGGCTCATCAGCCTACGAAGAAGACATTGTTACCATCACCCATGGCATTGCCCCTTGGATCACCAGCCTACAAAGAAGACATTGTTGCCATCACCCATGGCATTGTCCCTTGGCTCACCAGCCCATGAAGACATTGTTGCCATCGCCCATGGCATTACTCCTTGGCTCACCAGCCCATGAAGACATTGCTGCCATCACCCATGGCATTGCTCCTTGGCTCATCAGCCTACGAAGAAGACATTGTTACCAAGGAGTAATGCCATGGGTGATAGCAACAATGTCTTCATGGCTGGCGAGCCAATAAACAATGCCATGGGTGATTGTAACAACGGTTTCATGGGATGGTGAGCCAAAGACCGATGCCATTGGTGGTAGGTTGGATCTGGTCTGGTGCCAGCTTATCAGAGAAGGCATGGCATAGATGTTTTGAAGGGCATGTCACACGAGCCATCCTGAGGCTGGTGGATCATTGGGACTTGACCTTTATGGCCACCTGTCCCAGTTGTTGTCACGGCCTCCTCTGGTAAGCTGGGCGCTGTGTCCCGTTAACTGTCCCACCTGCCTCCTTTTATTGGGCTTTTCAGTTTAATAGACTGCCATGCCAAGAACTTGCATGGTGGACAGTCCAGCCTGCATAATTGACACCCTTTTTTCTCGCTGATCTGCATATATTCTTGATAACTACAAGCCCCCCAAAGACTGGCAGGGAAGGGTGGTCCATGTAGTTCCTTGGCAGCTGGGAGACTCCTACAAAACTCCCCTGGGGCAAGGGCTAACGACAATGGCTTTTTAGTTCATGTGAACCTTTGCTGACTCTTTATAAATGAATAACACGTGGCTCAGAGGGTCAGGAACCCAATGCCACACCCTGCATCCCACGCCGGACACTGCAGAGGTCACCTGTGTGCTGAACGTCAATGAACTGCAATAAGATTCTCTCAGACTGCATTGCAGGACCAATGACTTTGTCTCGTGTCCTGGAAAGTCTTCTTGTGATGCAACCCCATGGCAACCAGGGATGTAGGTAACTGAAATCAGGTTGCTATGGGCAACCGCAGCTTTAGCGTAATTATTTCATATATTGCATTCTGCAGAATTGGGGCTGGAGGTCATAAGGTCAGCCGCGATCTTGTGCAAACGCAACGAAGGGGAACCTTTTGTGAGTAATGCCCCTCTCGTGCCTATCGCACTTCGACGTGAAGGAGAAGGAAACGTTTCGAAATAGTTGTGGTTCCTGTCACCTCTCCACCTTTTGAGGGTGTGAAAGTAGAGTAGGATGTTCGGAGTGTACGATGAAACATCGGAAGGAGAGGCTGTTTCTCCTTTTCTTATCTTTCCAGTGCAGTATGTGAGATTTGAAAGGGGAAATTTGGTTGCTGTAGGCAACAACAACGGTTACATTTGTCCTGAATTTTTCACAAATTGGTCTTCGGGGTAGGGTGACCATGTGTCCCGGATTGCCCGGGACAGTCCCGCATTCTGCAGGTCTGTCCCGGGCACCTTCACTCTGGGACAATACAGTGTCCCGGAATGAAACTGACACAGGTCCCAGCATAAACCCCTCAGAGCCTAAGATGTGACACCCCCCCAAACTAGTGAAGAACTACAGGTCCCAGCATAGATCTGTGAAATCTATGGGGTCACACCCTTAGATCTCATGGATTCATGCTGGGAGTTTCAAAATTGGGGGGGGATGGGGGTCACATCTTTAGATATCATCGGTTCATGCTGGGATTTGTAGTCCTTTACTTTAGGGGGGTGTGACCTCCCCAAAGTTAAGGACTACAGGTCTCAGCATGAACCCTCCCCCCCCCCCCCAGAGCTGAAGATGTGAGACCCCCTGCCCCCCAAATAATGAAGAACTACAGGTCCCAGCATAAACCTGTGAAATCTATGGGTTCACACCCTTCGATCTCAGGGGTTTCATGCTGGGTGTTGTAGTCCTTCAAATTGGGGGGGGGGGAGGGTCACATCTTTAGATATTAGGAGTTCATGCTGGGACTTGTAGTCCTTCACTTTTGGGGGGAATGTGACCCCCAAAAGTGAAGGACTACAGGTCCCACCATGAACCCCTCTGAGCTGAAGATGCGACCCCCCCTCCCCCCAACTAGCGAAGAACTACAGGTCCCAGGATGAACCAGTGAAAACCATGGGGGGGGGGGGGGGGTCACAATTTTTTTTTATAAAAAGTTATCTTTTTTTAGGAAGGGGGTGTCCCTAAATGGTAGTTTGGCAATGTGGTCACCCTACTTCGGGGGTCTGCCTTTTTTAAAGCTGAACTCCTGGAATTGGACAAAATCCACACTTGCAATGCCCCCCACCGGTGCTTCAAGGGCTGAATGTTTGATTAGTCCAGGGGTGCACCTAATTTCTGGCTCCAGCAATCCTCCAGCAAGGGTCCTTCAATCCATGTGACCTGGTAACTGCAACGTCCTCTCTAAGCACCTTTTTGGGTCACGGTCACAAGCTGGCCTATTCAAGTACAGTAAGGTCCAATCTACACCAAGCGTAGCAGGAAACCCCATTTGTGTGTGTGTGTGGGGGGGGGTTGTTTATTTTTTGTGAGTATTTGTGTGTTTTGCACGTGTTGGTGCACACAGGGGAGCATTTTCACTTGATTGGGTTGCCACCAGTCCAGGATTCAGCCGGACAGTTTGGGTTTGAAATCATGCGTCCGGGTTTCAGACTGCCTGAAACCCGAACACCAGGGGAGGGCTGGCAGGGTGGAAATCTCCCCCCGGGCTGGTGACACTATGCACAGCCACCGACCGCCACTACCAAATGCTGTTTTTGCAGAGCAGGAATATGCCTGCCAGAGCTCTGTTAACACAGTTCACGGCCGCTGCTCACCTCCCACTCTGTGCGGACTCTGATGTAAGGGGAGGCTCTCTGCGGACTCTGATGTAAGGGGGGCCTCTGTGCGGACTCTGATGTAAGGGGGGCCTCTGTGTGGACTCTTGTGATCATGAAAAATCTTAGACTGTTTTCCTCGATCCATCACTTTTCCACGCTCTATGGGCCACTTGACTGGACTTGCCCCCCCAGGCCTAAGGCTGCCAGCCCTCCCCTGCCGGACACATTATTTAGACTGGACTATGGTCTCACAGCAGGGTTGCTGGCTGCAGTTGTCTAAGCTGAGAGGGTCTGTTGCACTCTTTCACACTGCCCAAAGCCAGCAGCAACAAACCCCACCCCCACTCCCAAACACCACCTACCCCTCTGTGTCTACCCCAGGGATCCTCAAACTACGGCCCTCCAGCTGTTGTAGAACTACACATCCCATGAGGCATTGTAACACTGACATTCACAGACATGACTAGGCATGATGGGAATTGTAGTTCCTGAACAACTGGAGGGCTGTAATTTGAAGACCCATGGTCTACCCACACTCCAATCCCTGGTGCCGAGCCTCAGAAAAGGAAAGTTGGGGCCGGAGATTTGAAGTCCAGCAGCCTCAGATACATCTGGATGAGAGGTGCTGACTGCCAAGGGGTGAGTGAGCTCACCATCCATCCCTGTCTGTGACTGAAGTCTCCCCCCTTCTCTCTCCTGCCTCTGAGTAAGTACACTAAGGTAAATCAGGGTTCTCAGAGCACCCCTTACATCAGAGTTCCCCTTTACACCAGAGGCCACAATGTTTCCCCCCTTACATCAGAGTCTTCTCCATACATCAGAGTTCTCAGTGTTCCCCCTTAAATCAGGGTTCCCAGAGCACCCCTTTTTGTTAGAGTCCCCAGATTTCTCCCTTACATCAGAGTCTGCAGAGTCCCCTCTTGCAGTGAAAGGGAACTCTGTAAGTTCAGATGTAAAAGGGGGAACTCTGTGAACTATGATGTAAAGGGGGACTCTTGCTATTAACTTCATATGATTAGAAATGTTATTTAACCACTTAAGACCCGGACCAATATGCAGGTTAAGGACCTTGCCCCTTTTTTGCGATTCGGCACTGCGTCGTTTTAACTGACAATTGCGTGGTCGTGCGACGTGGCTCCCAAACAAAATTGCCGTCCTTTTTTTCCTACAAATAGAGATTTCTTTTGGTGGTATTTGATCACCTATTATTATTTTTTGCGCTATAAACAAGAATAGAGCAACAATTTTGAAAAAAATCAGATATTTTTTTTACTTTTTTTGCTATAATAAATATCCCCAAAAAAGATATAAAAAAACTTTTTTTTTTCCTCAGTTTAGGCCGATACGTATTCTTCTACCTATTTTTGGTAAAAAAAAATTGCAATAAGTGTTTAACGATTGGTTTGCGCAAAATTTATAGCGTTTACAAAATAGGGGATAGTTTTATGGCATTTTTATTAATAATTTTATTTTTTACTACTAATGGTGGTGATCAGCGTTTTATTTTATTTATTTTTTTGTGACTGCGACATTATGGCGGACACATCGGACAATTTTGACACATTTTTGGGACTATTGTCATTTTCACAGCAAAAAGTGCTAAAAGAATGCACTGATTACTGTGAACATGACAATTGCAGTTTAGGAGTTAACCACTAGGGGGCGCTGTAGTGGTTAAGTGTGACCTCATGTGTTTCTAACTGTAGGGGGGGCTGGACGCGTGACGTCATTGATCGTCTTTCCCTATATGCGCTTGCCGGAGACCCACGGCTGGGTTCTTAAAGGCGACGTGCCTGTGCCCAGCCGTGCCATTCTGTTTACGTATATGTGCAGGAGGCGGTCCTTAAAGTGGAGGTTCACCCAAAAACTCAATTTTTAACATTAGATTGAGGCTCATTTTGTGAAGGGGAATCGGGTGTTTTTTTTTTTTTTTTTAAATCGAAGCAGTACTTACCGTTTTAGAGAGCGATCTTCTCCGCTGCTTCCGGGTATGGGCTGCGGGACTGGGCGTTCCTATTTGATTGACAGGCTTCCGACGGTCACATCCAGCGCGTCACGATTTTCCGAAATTAGCCGAACGTCGGTGCGCAGGCGCTGTATAGAGCCGCACCGACGTTCGGCTTCTTTCGGCTACTCGTGACGCGATGTATGCGACCGTCGGAGCCTGTCAATCAAATAGGAACGCCCAGTCCCGAAGACCATACCCGGAAGCAGCGGAGAAGATCTCTCTCTAAAACGGTAAGTACTGCTTCGATTTTAAAAAAAAAACACCCGATTCCTCTTCACAAAATGAGCATCAATCTAATGTTAAAAATTGTTTTTCGGGTGAACTCCCGCTTTAAGTGGTTAATAGCAAAATATATGTGTAGATTTATACTATTGTAGCACTACCCCTGGAGTAGCTGCTGGTTGTTTTGGGTGGCACATTTACCTCATGGCTCCCCTGAATTCCTAGGCTGATTGGCTGCTGGGGAAGAGCACCCAAACCTTGACTCCACTGCTGCCACCTACTGCACAGGGGTGGGAAGAACACCCCAGCACAACAGAATAAGCCCACAGCACAGCCAAGTCGAGACAGAGACCCTGTTTTGCACATAACAATTTGGATCAGAGTTTAACTATACTCTAATCTCCCTCTAAATTTAAATAGCACCGGTACCATAAAGTAACCAGGCGCTACACTATTAAAAAAAAATAAAAAAATTGCTGTGCGCCGCTAAAGTGTTCGGGTTTGACTTGAAGAAAAGGTGGCAACTCTAGTTGCCCTATGTGCGACAAATTCACCAAAGAAGCTCTAGGACCTTTTTGCCTCATGCACACAGGATGTTTCGTTTCTTATTCCTCCTCTGGACACCTTTGCTCCAAGCACAGCTTGAACGCGCCCAAAAGTCTTTTTCCAACGTGTTTAGGCGCATCAAGCATTTGGCCGTTCATTCATTCCATTGGACAGAATATTCTGGCCATTGTAATGAACGAATGCTCGAGCACTAAAGGTGCCTAGGTTTAAAAGTTTTACTCAGTTTAGGCCGATACGTATTCTCTTACATATTTTTGATAAAAAAAAATCGCAATAAGCGATAGTGATTGGTTTGCGCAAAAGTTATAGCGCCTACAAAATATGGGATAGAATTTAGTATCTTTTTTTATTATTTTTTTTTTTAATAGTAATGGCGGTTATCCGCAATTTTTGTCAGGACTGCGCTATTGCGGCGGACACATCGGACACTTTTGACACATTTTTGGGACCATTCACATTTATACAGCGAACAGTGCTATAAATATGCACTGATTACTGTATAAATGTGACTGGCAGGGAAGGGGTTAACACTAGGGGGGCGATCAAGGGGTTAATGTGTTCCCTGGGAGTGATTCTTACTGTGGGGGGAGGGGACTGACTGGGGGAAGTGACTGATGGTTGTCCCTATGTATAAGGGACACCCCATCGGTCTCCTCTCAGGACGTGGATCTCTGTGATCCACATCCCTGGCTCTGTAACTGCAGATCGCGGGTACCTGGAGGACATCGCGGCCGCCAGGCATGCGCATCGGCACCTGAGTGACGCGGCAGGCACGCGCACCCCCCAGTGGCCAGGAGGAGCCGAGGACATCAATAGGCAGCCTCCCGACATTGTAGAGCCACCCAGGGCCGGTGCTACCACTAGGAAGCCGCCTAGGGCACATTGCTGCCTAGGGGGGTGCCCAGCCACTGGTGTTTCTACTCCCTTCTCTCTGCAGCAAGCAACGAATTCTCAGCATCCGCAGGCAGCCACTGCTTTTTTTCACACATAATGTCAGAGGTGCAGCAGCGGCAGAGGACTGTGTCTGTGTCCCAGCTCCCGAATGAATGGAAGCGAGCAAACATTGATGAGCACTGGTAGGCTGCATTAATGGGCGCTGGTAGGCTGCATTAGATAAGCGTTTCATCAAAAAGGTGGGGTACACATGGGTACGGCAAAGGGGGTGGAGCTGGGGGGGTGGCAAAATTATGTTTCGCCGAGGGCATCAAAAATCCTTGCACCAGCTCTGGAGCTACCTTGTGGCCGTCAATCTACAATGGCCATGGTTGGCAAGTGGCTAAACACCTATAAACAACTATGTGTGCATGAATGCATTGGCTAAGAGGCAGGAGAATTTTTTTTTGAGATACGGCACTGTGCTACTTTAACTGACAATTGCGCAGTTGTGCGACGCTCTACACAAGGGTTAGGCAACCTGGGGCCTTCCAGCTGTTGCAGAACTACAAGTCCGATCATGCCTCTTGTAACTGCCAGCCTTGTAATGGCTCATGGGAAATGCAGTTCCACAACAGCTGGAGGGCAACTGGTTGCCTACCCCTACTGTACACATTCCCCCCCCCCCCCACAAATAGAGCTTTCTTTTGGTGGTCACCTCCTACGTTTGCTATTTTTTTGTTTATAGCGCAAAAAAAATGAGAAAATTATAGTTTATTTTTTTATTTTTGCTATAGAACGTATTCATTCGAAAAAACATAAAATCTTCATCAATTTAGGCCAATATGTATTCTGCTACATATTTTTGGTAACAAAATCCCAATAATCGAATATTTATTGGTTGGTTTGTGCAAAAGTTATAGCGTCTACAAAACTATGGGATTATATATATGAATTGTTAAGGTCTGGAAACGTTTCGATACCTTCGGGTGATTCTACGCTATACAAGCAATAAGCAATAACCATTATATATATATATATATATATATATATATATATATATATATATATATATATATATATATATATATATATATATATATATATATATATATATATATATATATATATATATATATATATATATATATATATATATATATATATATATATATATATATATATATATATATATATATATTTATATTTTTTTTAATTTCTATTTACTTTTACTAGTAATGGCGGCGTTCTACTAAAATTCGCTGGACTATGACATTGCGGTGTACAAATCAATCTGACTTTTTTTTTTTTTTTTAGGGACCAGTGACCCTAATCCAGTGATCGGTGCTAATCATATGCATTGTTACTGTACTAATGACACTGGAATGGAAGAGGTTAACACCAGGGGCGATCAAAGGTTTAAGTGTGTTTCTAGGGGGTGCTTTCTAACTGTGTGAGGATTGCTCTGACTGGAGAAATGCAGAGGTCCATGTTCCTGCTTGGCAGGAACACAAGATCTATATACTCTCCCCTGTCAGAACCGTGATCTGCCTTGTTTACATAGGCAGATCGCCATTCTGCCTCTCTGGGGAGCGATTGCGGTTTTCCGGCAGACATTGCATCCGATGGACCTGCTGATTGGTTCCCCCTCTGTCCAATCAGCTCTCGTGCCCCCCAGAGGCTAGTGCACGAAGCGACATGCAGGTACGTTGTTTCGCACAGCCAGGCCGTCTTGCGGCAGTAAATGTGCGGAAGGCGGTTCGGAACCAGTTAAACAAGCGAGTTGCAGTTGGGCAATTCATATTATGCAATTCTGCCCACGATTTGAAATGGCAGCAAATTACATGGCTTCTGTTATTTTTAATTGCACCCCAAATGTGGTGCGATTCTGCTGTGATTGTCACGTAAGAGAATCGCATGACAAAACACGCATTTAAAAATCACGCCAAGCTTGTCGCCTACAAAGGAGCAGGAGCTTCTTTTGGGGCGACAAACATGCATAGGGCAGCCCATTGAAGCGAATGGTTTGCGTTATGCCCGAAACAGGGAGTCGCACGAAAATTGTGAGCGGAAAAGCTTGTTGCTGCTTTGCGATCTGTGAACAGGGCCTATGGTAATCTGCAGTAAAGGTGACCATTATAGAGTTCTACTGTAGTGGCTCTCAAACCTGTCCTCAAGTACCCCCAACAGGCCATATTTTGGGAATTTCTCTTACATAAAATAGCTGTCCGAAATACCAAGCCATTGACTTTGATTTAAAGGACCTGTGCAAGATAAAGTTAAATAGCCAGATTCACAAATAGTTACGCCGGCGTATCAGTAGATACGCCGACGTAACTCGGAATCTGCGCCGTCGTAAGTTTTAAGTGTATTCTCAAACTGAGATACACTTAAACCTAGCTAAGATACGACCGCCTGCGCCGTCGTATCTTAGGGTGCAATATTTAGGCTGGCCACTAGGTGGCGTTTCCGTGGAGTTCGGCGTAGAATATGTAAATGCCTAGATACGCCGATTCACGAACATACGTGCGCCCGACGCAGTAAAGATACGCCATTTACGTAAGGCGTTTTCCGGCGTAAAGTTATTCCATCAAATAGCTGGCCTAGTCAATGTTGAGTATTACGTCGTTCCCGCGTCAAAATTTGAAAATGTTTACGTTGTTTGCGAAAGTCGTCTGTGAATAGGGCTGGACGTAATTTACGTTCACGTCAAAACCGATACGTCCTTGCGGCGTACTTTGGAGCAATGCACACTGGGATATGTACACGGACGGCGCATGCGCCGTTCCTAAAAAACGTCAATCGCGTCGGGTCACCCCCCATTAACATAAAACACGCCCCCTCATCCTCATTTGAATTAGGGGCGCTTACGCCGACCCCATTTACGCTACGCCGCCGTAAGTTAGGAGGCAAGTACTTTGTGAATACAGTACTTGCCTTTCTGACTTAAGGCGGCGTAGCGTAAATACGGTACGCTACGCCGCCTTAAAGATGCGCGCCCCTACCTGAATCTGGCTAAAAAACTTGAAAACATGGCCTGTTGGGAGGTCAGGGTTGAGAACCACTGCCCTATGAGAACCTGGAACTCACAAAGTGTCTTCCTATCTTGTTGGGTCCCTGACATGCCAAGGACAGAAGAGGAAGAGGGTCTTCCTATCTTGTTGGGTCCCTGACATGCCAAGGACAGAAGAGGAAGAGGGTCTTCCTATCTTGTTGGGTCCCTGACATGCCAAGGACAGAAGAGGAAGAGGTCCTCAGGACCGGGTCGGTCCTGATGAAGCGATAATCCAGTGGCCTCTCTGCAGAGCCCCGTCTGGGTCATCTTCTTCATCTGCAACCTCCCTGTTCACGCTTCGCGTTGGATGGAGTGATGGGGGCTTTGTCTCTGCGACATGCCTGTTTGTTCTGTATTGTTCCCAAGGCAATCTGTCGCTCTCTCTTATTTATTATTTTTTTCCACCGGCGTACAAATGAACCTCCCCGATCCTGGAAGTGGCCACTTTGTTCCGTCGTGTTGTGCGGTTATCTAGCTGTGCAGGGAATTAATTAAACCTCGCACCATCCAGCTCCATTGTAGATGGCTGATAACCGCGGCTGTTTTTGTTCCCGTGTTCCTTTTGATTCAATAATTCACATATCACCCAGGACTGTGATTTTCAGAGATACAAAAAGCCCTCTATGGGAGGCCGGTCTCATTGTGCTTATGTTTCATTTTTTTTAATGAAAAGAACGACTTCAAAAGGTTCTATTTTATCTTTTTATTTTGTGCTTCTTTTGTATGATTATAGATTTTTTTTTTTTTTTTTTTTTTTTTTTATGAGGTGATGATAGAAATATAAGAGACAAGAAGACATAAACTATTGGCTATCCGATTGATTTACCATTTCAATACAGGGCACTTTCACCCCCTTCCTGCCCAGGCCAATTTTTCAGCTTTTACCGCTGCCACACTTTGAATGACCATTGCCCCGTACCCATATGACGTTTTTAGCCTTTTTTTTTTTTTTTTTTTTTTTCTGCAACAGATAAAGCTTTATTTTGGTGGTATTTAATCTCCACTGGGGTTTTTTTTTTATTTCTTTGCTAAACAAACAACATTTTTTTTGAAGAAAAAAAGTTTCCTATCGTTTATACAATTTGCAAACAAGTAATCCTTCCTCCTTTCTTTTTCCTTTTTTCTTTTTCACTTTTTTCTTTTTTTCTCTTTTTCTTTTTCTCTTTTTTTTTTCTTTTTTCTCTTTCTCTTTCTGTCTCCTTTCTTATTCTCTTTTTTTTCTTTTTCTCTTTTTTCTTATTCTCTTTTTTTTTCTTTTTTTCTCTTTTTTCTTTTTCTCCCTTTTTCTTCTCCTTTTTCTCTTTTTTCTTTTTTTCTTTTTCTCTTCTCATTTTTCTCTTTTTCTTTTTTTCTCTTTTTCTCTTTTTTCTCTTTCTCTTTTTTTATTTTCTCCCTTTTTCTTCTCATTTTTCTCTTTTTCTCTTTTTTTCTTTTTTCTCTTTCTCTTTTTTCTCTTTTTTTTTTTTTTTTTTTTTTTTTTTTTTTTTTGTTTTCTTTTTTTTTCCTTTTTTTTTTCTCTTTTTTTATTTTCTCCCTTTTTCTTCTCATTTTTCTCTTTTTCTCTTTTTTTTTCTTCTCCTTTTTTCTCTTTTTTCTCTTTTTTTCTCTTTCTCTTTTTTCTCTTTTTTCTCTTTTTTCTCTTTTTTTTCTCTTTTTCTCTTTTTCTCTTTTTTCTCTTTCTCTTTTTTTATTTTCTCCCTTTTTCTTCTCATTTTTCTCTTTTTCTCTTTTTTTTTCTTCTCCTTTTTTCTTTTTTCTCTTTCTCTTTTTTCTCTTTTTTTCTCTCTTTTTTTTTCTTTCTTTTTGTCTCTTTTTTTTTTTTTCTTTTTTTCTCTTTTTTTTTTTTTTTTTTTTTTTCTTTTTTTTTTTTTTTCTTTTTTTTTTTTTTTTTTTTTCTCTTTTTTGTTCTCTTTTTTCTCTCTTTTTTCTCTCTTTTTTTCTCTCTTTTTTTCTCTCTTTTTTTCTCTCTTTCTTTCTCTCTCTTTTTCTCTCTCTTTTTCTCTCTCTTTTTCTCTCTTTTTTTCTCTCTTTTTTTTTCTCTCTTTTTCTCTCTCTTTTTTTCTCTCTCTTTCTTTTTTTTTCTCTCTTTTTTTTTCTTTCTTTCTCTCTCTTTTTTTTTCTCTCTTTTTTTCTCTCTTTTTTTCTCTCTTTTTTCTCTTTTTTTTCTCTTTTTTCTCTTTTTTTTCTCTTTTTTCTCTTTTTTTCTTTTTCTCTTTTTTTTTTTCTTTTTTCTCTTTTTTTTTTTCTTCTCCTTTTTTCTCTTTTTTTTTCTTTTTTCTCTTTTTTCTTTTTCTCTTTTTTGTCTCTTTTTTCTCTTTTTTCTCTTTTTTTTTCTCTCTTTTTTTCTCTTTCTTTTTCTCTCTTTTTTTTTCTCTTTTTCTCTTTCTCTTCTCCTTTTTCTATTTTTTTTTCTTTTTTTTTTTTTTCTCTTTTTCCTCTTTCCTCTTTTTTTCCCTTTTTCTCTTTCTCTTTTTCTTTTTCTCTTTTTTCTTTTTCTCCTTTCTTTCAGTTGATCAATTCCCTGCAGTGGTGGCCCGTCCATTTGGGGCTTCGCCCCTCTAATCCATGCGTCCGGCTCCTAATCTAAAAGCAGGGTGATGGGACGCATGAGTTTCAATGTGTTTTTTTTTTATTTTTTTTCCTTCTTTGTTTTTTTTTTTTTTTTGAAGCATGTGATTAGAGCCTGAGGCTCTAATTGACTTAAAACAAGGGTGGGCTTGGAGCACTGCGCCCTGAGCCCACCCAGTTGTGTGGTAATAGTGAATTAATATTCACAATTGTTTTCCTGATTCCGCTCCCGGCCAATCGGGAAGCTGGGAGAAGTGATCGTATTGTTCACAGAGAGAAAGAGGAGGGAAGCCGCCGTGAAGCCACCCCCCCAAAAAATTATTTACAGCACCAGCCGACACTGGTCTCCTGATTATTTGTGTAAATGGCTCGTCCCATTTGCTGGTTGCCGTCTCTCCTCTCCTTAGTGCTGAGGAAAGGAATGCTGATATTCAGCAAGTTTATGTACATGCGATTAGACACAGCTGATCTCGTGGTAAAGGGCCACTGTGATTGGCCCTTTTCGGTGATCACAGAGCCTCCCCCGGATGTGTGCCTCAGGCGCAGTTCTGAGAGAACGTCCATTGATGCCCTATCCAGAACAAGAGAGCCCCAATTTTGGCCATAGCATGGGTCTGAAGTGTTAAAAAAAAAAAACACTCCACCCAAAAGAATTTCAGTTTTTGAACACTGCTAAATAGTTGAACCTGAACTCCAGGATAAACACCTATATTCTGAATCGGTTCATCAGGTGTATTCTTCCTTGAATCATGGTGAGCTTTATGTGGTTCTTCCAAATCTGTGTAGCAATACAGTGTGTGACTTTTCCTTCCTGTAATAAAGACCGCTCACTGCTGCTTTCTCTCCTTGTGCAGGGTGACTGGTCTTGTCTCCGCCCCTTTTGCAGGCAGCCTGTAGTGGGTGGAACCTGCTAGGCCCCTCCCTCAGCTGTGCTTTCTGCACAGGTTATGTACAGCACAGTGATGTCACCCAACAAGGTAATAACTGGGTTTTGCAAAGACAAAGTGGATTTAAATAAGGTGTGTGTGTGTGTGTGTGTGTGTGTGTGTGTGTGTGTGTGTGTTTTTGGTGTGGGGTGTTTTTTATTTTATTTTTATACATTTGATTTAAAAAGCAGACCTAGCATCAATTAACTGCACTCATGCTGGCTGATCAGAGATCTGTTGTTACTGTTGGGGTATATTGTCGCTGGAGTAAATCTATTTTTACTGGGGAGGGGGTCTGTTCTTGCCGGGGGGGGGGGGGGGATCTGTTGTTGATGGGGATCTTATGATGCTCAGAGAAATCAACTATTGAGGGGAGGGGTCTATTGGTGCTCGGAGATCTATTTTTGCTCAGGGATTTATTGTTTTCCGGAGAATTTGTTGTTGCTGGCTGAAGGGTTGACTTGGAAGGTGAGAGGGCACCTGCACCTTTTTTTTCCCAATGGGGGGGAATATCTGGATACGGCAGTGCCGGCCCAAGACATTGTGCTGCCTGGTACCAAGAATAAAATGCTGCCCCCCCCCCCCCCAAAAAAATCACGCCCACCAAAAGGCCCCCACATTCATAATTTTATATCATCATAAATTAAGAGGACTTGTCATGGCTCTATACATCTATATAGGAGAATAAAGAGGACCTGTCATGGTTGTTTACATGTACAGGAGTATAAAGAGGACCTGTCATCACTCTATACATGTATGTAGCAGTAAAAAGAGGACTTGTCATGGCTCTATACATGTGTATAGGAATATAAAGAGGAGAATATAAAAAAAGCCCTTCATGTAACTACGGGCTTGCCGCGATATCCGCTCCCCCCCCCCCCTCCTCCTGGTCGCTCGGGGGATATGTTGTGGGAGGACAGGCAGGCAGCAGCACCACTCTCCTAGCTAGCTGGCTGGCGGGTGGCAATTTGCCGCCCCTTTGAAAGTGCCGCCTGGGACCAAGGTACCATCGGGTCCCATGGTGGGGAATATCTGGATACGGGCATGTTCTTACTTACAGAAGCAGGACATTCGCCATTTATAGCTCCTTTTTATATATTAAACTAACAATGACACTTGATTCTGAATTGCAACAAATTGGCGTTCCCCGGGGGCAATGGCGGGATTCATGGGAATGGTGTGGATTGCATTTATTATGACTGGAGGACGTTCCTGCTGTGTCTGTAGTGCCATTTCTATCACAGCGGCTCCCTGTCCCGTGTTTCATTAGGTAAGTCTGCCCGTTTGTCGCTTTTTTGATTCAGCGCCAATTATACCCAGCAGGTCTGCGTGGAAAAAAATGTAGCCGCATTCCTGAGCAGCAGCTGGTGTCACCGTGAGTCAATTTTAACCGCTTCCCGGCACGAGTCACCACCAGACAGAGACTGACCCCCTCCCCCCCTCTTCACCCCCACCAGCCACTCCTTATGTGTCATTGTGACACATGGACGTCATAATCTACAGCATAACAAAGTGGACCTGTTATTAAAAAAAAAAATGACAAAAGAAATCTTGAACATTTTTTTTTCAGTAAAATGGTAATTAAAAAAAATTGGTATGCTCTATAAAGGACCCGTTCACTCCAGGATGCGCTGCATTGTCTTTATGCCTCGAGGAGCCTTGTGCTAGGCAGCCAATTCCAAATTAATGGGCTGTAACGCATCGCACTATTATTATTACTATTCAGGGTTATACAGCGCCAACAATTTGCACAGAGCTTTACAATAGAAAGGGAGACGGTACAATACATATCAATACTAGAGGGTTAGGAGGGGCCTGAATGCGTGCATGATGCGCTTTCCTTGCGTGTTTTACTGCATGCAAACGCCATCGTTTCACGGTATTTGTCAGAGAGTTGGGTCCAGGCTGCCCATGTAGAAGCTCAAAATGGTTGGTTTATGTCAATTATACTATAACTGGATTGAAGGGAATGGATAACAAAATAAGAATGAAATGCGTTGGTATTTAATGGCTAGTGAGGACGGGCCCTTAAAGGGTCACTAAAGGAAATTTACCGGGTATAGAGACATAATAGTTAACTGATTCCTATTAAAAATAGATAAAAACCAATCATATAATGTACCTGAAGTTTAGTTTCGTTTTTGCTGTTCTTTCCTGGTTCTCTGATGTACAGAGTCAGAGAGCCAATAGAGGGCAGTGAAGGTTTTGCAAAACCAAACTGGATTGGTGCTGAGGAGTTTTAGACACACAGGGGCAGATCCACAGAGATCTGCACCCGCGAAGCGTATCAGAGATGCGCTACGCCGCCGTACCTTACCTGGCGGAATTTCGAATCCTCAAAGAATTTGCGCCTTAAGTTACAGCGGCATAGTGTATCTCTGGCGGCGGAATTCAAATCGGCGATTAGGGGGCGGGTTTCATTTAAATGAAGCGCGTCCCGCGAAGAATGAACTGCGCATGCGCCATCCCGAAATTTCCCGCCGTGCATTGCGCTAAATGACGTCGCAAGGCCGTCATTTTTTTAACTTGGACGTGAGTTACGTCTATCCCGATTCACGGACGACTAAAGCAAAAAATTAAATTTAGACGCGGGAACGACAGCCATACTTAACATGGCAATTCTAACTATACGCCGCAAAATACCAGCTTTAACTGTACGCCGGAAAAAGCCGACGTAAGAGAATGCGATGGCCGCGCGTACGTTCGTGGATCGTCCGAAACAGCTGATTTGCATACCCGACGCGGAAAACAACGAGAACTCCACCCAGCTGACGCCGAAGAATTGCATCTTGGATCCGAAGGCGTACGAAGCCGTACGCCTGTCGGATCGAACCCAGATGCCGTCGTATCTTGGTTTGAGGATTCAAACTAAAGATACGACGCGGGTAATTTGAAAGTACGCCGGCGTATCAGTAGATACGCCGGCGTACTCTGTCTGTGGATCTGCCCCACAGTAATCGCACCTCCTTGATTAGTCACCACAGTGAGAAATCTCCCAGTACTGTGGTGATCAGGAAACAGACAACCAGGAAGTGTCCAGAACAGAGAGGAATTACAGCAACATTAAAGCAAAAACTAACAATGAGGACATGAAACCAGTACTGCAGTAAGGTAAAGGAAGCTATTTAGCTAAAAAAAAAAAAATCCTTTAGTGACCCTTTAAGTAGAGCTGCATGATTCTGGTCAAAATGGGAATCACTATTTATTTATTTTTTGCTTGGCATAAATTTCACGATTTCTCTCACAAATCTCATGGCGTAAAATCCTTCACATTATACAAAAAAAATTGGGCTAACTTTAATGAATAATAAAAAAATAAAATTACCAGTAAAGTATTTTTTCCCCAAAATTGCATTTGAAAGGCCGCTGCGCAAATACAGTGTGACATAAAATATTGCAACAACCACCATTTTATTCTCCAGAGTCTCTACAAAAAAAAAATATAGCTAACCTGTGTGTTTCGTGTTGTGTGTTTTTTTTTTTTTTTTGTTATTATTGCAATTCTTGTTTTTTCATTTCGCTGTCTGTGGGAACCCTGCTGATGGCTAATGATTCATCGGTTGTTAAGGACGCAGTGGCCGGCTTCCATGCCTGCTCCTTAACAACTAGGGCCCAGATTCTCAAAGGACTTAAGACGGCGCAGCGCCATGTACGCCGTTGTAAGTCCTAATCTGACCCGTCGTATCTATGCGACTGATTCTTAGAATCAGTTACGCATGAATATCCATTAGATCCGACAGGCGTAAGCCTCTTACGCCGTCGGATCTAAACTGCATTTTTTTTTAACCGCTAGGTGGTGCTTCCGTCGAATTCCACGTTGAGTATGCAAATTAGCTAGATACGCGAATTCCCGAACGTACGTGCGGCCGACGCAGTAAAGTTACGACGTTTACGTTAGGCTTTTCCCAGCGTATAGTTGCCCCTGCTATATGGTGGCATAAGTGCGGCGCATCAATGTTAAATATGGCCGTCGTTCCTGCGTCGAAATTTGAAAAAGTTACGTTGTTTGCGTAAGTCGTCCGTGAATGGGGCTGGACGTCATTTACGTTCACGTCGAAACCATTGACGTCCTTGCGGCGTACTTTGGAGCAATGCACACTGGGAAATTCCACGGACGGCGCATGCGCCGTTCGGGAAAAACGTCAATCACGTCGGGTCACAGTAGATTTACATAAAACACGCCCCCCTGATCCAAATTTGAATTAGGCGGGCTTACGCCGGCCGATTTACGCTACGCCGCCGCAATTTACGGAGCAAGTGCTTTGAGAATACAGCACTTGCCCGTCTAAGTTGCGGAGGCGTAACGTAAATCGGATACGTTACGCCCGCACAAAATTGCGCGGATGTACCAGAATCTGGCCCTAGATATCCAGTTTGTTATGGAGGTAAGAAAAAATGCATAAAAAATGCAACACGTGCGTCTTGGTGTGGCTCCATTGAAGTCTATTTAAATGTAATATGCTGCGGGGGTAAAAAAGTCCCTGACCCTTTCCCAAAAATGGCTGGAAAACGCATAGATGTGAACGTGTACCATAGGAAACCATGGACTGCAGTGCATTTCTGCAGAACGCACTAAAAACCGCATAGGCGTGAACCAGGCCTTAACCAGAAATGTGTATTACATTACTTCCTGGTCGGTTGTCGCTTTTCCCCAGCTGCTTCAAGAGGGGTTATGTAAAGCACCTGCATTCGCACTGACGTATTCTTCAGACGCAGAAAGTGTGCATTCGGCACATACAGCAGTGCGCATGTGGGTGCTTCACATAATCGGCCTGGCATGACTGCATGCAGGCACCTCTTCTACTGCATCTCAGGGGGGGTCCTCGGAAATGCCATTATGCAGGCTGTATGTGTCCATGAGGCCTAATACAACTAAATACAACCGTTCCGGCCTACGCACTCCTTTAGTACCAGCCGCCGTACACAAGAGGTGAGCTCACCAGATGTGGTTTTGAAATGTTCTTGTCCTGAGGGGAAGAGATTTTCCTGCACACAGCTGATTTCCTGTCTCTTGTCTCCCTCATGAACGCTGGGTCTGTGCGCCGCCTGCGATGTCTAAAAAACAAACGGGTTATACAGCGAATGTAAATACAACATCCAATGCCTCCTGTACAGAAATAACATTTACAAAGAAAGTCAAAATTCTTATTGGAAACAAAGTCAACAGCGTGTGGGGATTGAAGACAAGTCGTCACAATGTGTTGCTGGGGGGGAAACAATGGTGCTTTCTGACACTTGACGTTTTGTATTGAGAAACTTGGGATATCCCAGCATGCGATGGGCTTTGTGTGGGAAAACGCCAGGCCTTAATAAATAAATAAGTCTTCTAATAATGAGAGGCCATGTCTGGGGGCATTGTTATCCGTACAAAGATAGGATGTCAGATGGCCAATTGTGCTGAGCCGGGCGGGTTTGTGTTACCGATTCTAATCTGTGGGGATTTTTTTATTCTATATAATACACACATTGTATGTATAACAAAGGCCCGGCACAGAATTGCAGTTCTGTAAATCCAATGTACAATGCCACTGACCTTTTATATGAAAGGAATATATATGGAGGAGGGGGGACTTTTTTCCTCACACACCAACAATCTGTATGGGATGATATTGGAATTTCTTGATGTGTAGGTGCACAACTGGCCAATTTTTCAGTATCGCCATAAAGTACAGTGCACTTTTAAGAAAAATTGCATCTTCCATCTGTAGCGCTTGGTTGCTACTAGTAACTAACATCCACCATATCCTCCTCCTGCTGCCTAATGCTCCATTCTCCACTACATATACTCATAGTTGCCAACATTTGTCCAGGGACACTTTGCAGCACAGCTATTAATTAATTACCACACTCACTTCCCCGAAGCTCCACCCACTCCGCATAATCTTCACCAGGCGAAGATTATGCAGAGTGGGTGGAGCTTCGGGGAAGTGAGTGTGGTAATTAATAGCTGTGCTGCAAAGTGTCCCTGGAATTTTTTTTCAAATGTTGGCAACTATGCATATACTAACCACTCCCTGCCCCCATATTAAAACAAGCAGGCCTAGTCTAAAGCATATGCCTGCCTAAATGTACCTGCACTGACAGTTTCCCTAGCAAAAATCCTATTCTAGCACCTACCTACAGTAGAGGGTGCTACACAACTCTGTAGTTGGAGCAGTAATGTGCTCCCTCAAATACTGAATGGCCTATTTAGGGTTACATAGGGGAAGGGAACAGGGAAGAGAGATCCTATCTTTTCTTTTTTTCTTTTCCTTTCCTTTTCCTTTCCTTTCCTTTCCTTTCCTTTCCTTTTCCTTTCCTTTTTCCTTTCCTTTTCCCTTTCCTTTCCTTTTCCCTTTCCTTTCCTTTTCCCTTTGCTTTCCTTTCCTCTTTCCTTTCCTTTTTCCTTTCCTTTTTCCTTTCCTTTCCTTTTCCCTTTCCTTTCCTTTTCCCTTTCCTTTTCCCTTTCCTTTTCCCTTTGCTTTCCTTTCCTTTTCCCTTTCCTTTCCTTTCCCCTTTCCTTTCCTTTCCCTTTCCTTTTCCTTTTCCCTTTCCTTTTCCCTTTCCTTTCCTTTTCCTTTTCCCTTTCCTTTTCCCTTTTCCCTTTCCTTTTCCCTTTCCTTTTCCCTTTCCTTTTCCCTTTCCTTTTCCCTTTCCTTTTCCCTTTTCCCTTTCCTTTTCCCTTTCCTTTTCCCTTTCCTTTTCCCTTTCCCTTTTCCTTTCCCTTTTCCTTTCCTTTCCTTTTCCCTTTCCTTTCCTTTTTCCTTTTCCTTTCCTTTCCTTTCCTTTTCCTTTCCTTTTCCCTTTCCCTTTCCTTTTCCCTTTCCTTTTCCCTTTCCTTTTCCCTTTCCTTTTCCTTTTCCTTTTCCTTTTCCCTTTCCTTTTCCTTTTCCTTTTCCCTTTCCCTTTCCCTTTTCCCTTTTCCTTTTCCCTTTTCCTTTTCCTTTTCCTTTTCCTTTTCCTTTTTCCCTTTCCTTTTCCCTTTCCTTTTCCTTTTCCCTTTCCTTTTCCCTTTCCTTTTCCCTTTCCTTTTCCCTTTCCTTTTCCTTTTCCCTTTCCTTTTCCCTTTCCTTTTCCTTTTTCCTTTTCCTTTTCCCTTTCCTTTTCCTTTTCCTTTTCCCTTTCCTTTTCCCTTTCCTTTTCCCTTTCCTTTTCCCTTTCCTTTTCCCTTTCCTTTTCCCTTTCCTTTTCCCTTTCCTTTTCCCTTTCCTTTTCCCTTTCCTTTTCCCTTTCCTTTTCCCTTTCCTTTTCCCTTTCCTTTTCCCTTTCCTTTTCCCTTTCCTTTTCCCTTTCCTTTCCTTTTCCCTTTCCTTTTCCCTTTCCTTTTCCCTTTCCTTTTCCCTTTCCTTTTCCCTTTCCTTTTCCCTTTCCTTTTCCCTTTCCTTTTCCCTTTCCTTTTCCCTTTCCTTTTCCCTTTCCTTTTCCCTTTCCTTTTCCCTTTCCTTTTCCCTTTCCTTTTCCCTTTCCTTTTCCCTTTCCTTTTCCCTTTCCTTTCCCTTCCCTTCTCCTGTAAAGGATGATATTGGATTTTCCCATCAGAAATCCAAGGGTGACCACGTTCAGCTACTACCATACACACGCCATCGTTTTTGTTTTCACCTTTTGACAACCAAGGTTACAACTTTCATACGGCACTCTTGGCTCATCTGCATTTCAACTGCTTATGCTCCTGGTCTGTCTGGGCCACTACTGGCCTACACCTGTGACACCCAGTGATTGTTGCCCTGTATTTGTCATCCGGTTGTCTCTAATATAGCCCATGGTGGCGAAACATGATGGGATAACCATCTAATTGTCATCTTTTAGTGACTAGACACAATTAATTTTGAAGACAAGATGTTCCCATGTATATGTTTTACTTAAAACAGAACAAATTTGTTTGTAATACTAAAATTACTGTTATTTTATCATTTTGTATTTATTGCTTGCTGGCACCCTTAAATCCCACCAAATCTTCTCTGTTGATTTTTCCATTACACAGCCTGGAGGTGTGTTTGGGGTCATTGTCCTGTTGAAAAAATAAATGATGGTCCAACTAAACGCAAACCGGATGGAATAGCATGCCGCTGCAAGATGCTGTGGTAGCCATGCTGGTTCAGTATGCCTTCAATTTTGAATAAATGCCCAACAGTGTCACCAGCAAAGCACCCCCACACCATCACACCTCCTCCTCCATGCTTCACGGTGGGAACCAGGCATGTAGAGTCCATCCGTTCACCTTTTCTACGTCGCACAAAGACACGGGGGTTGGAACCAAAGATCTCAAGTTTGGACTCATCAGACCAAAGCACAGATTTCCACTGGTCTAATGTCCATTCCTTGTGTTCTTTACCCCAAACAAGTCTCTTCTGCTTGTTGCCTTTCTTTAGCAGTGGTTTCCTAGCAGATATTCTACCATGAAGGCCTGATTCACACAGTCTCCTCTTACCAGTTCTAGAGATGTGTCTGCTGCAAAAGGTGGAAGAACCTAGTTTTGATGCCTTCAGTGTGAATCTACAATTTTCATAGTCCTGAAAATAAAGAAAACTCTTTGATTGAGAAGGTGTGTCCAAACTTCTGGTCTGTACTGTATATATATTTTTCTTTATTTCTTATTTTTTTTGTAAAGGCGGCAGCACCCCCCCCCCCCCCCCCCCGGTTCTCTGCTCCAGGGGGCCCATGCCTTAAGCTGTGTAAGGGGTAGAGTTGCCACCTTTTCTTCAAGCCAAACCCGAACACTTTAGCGGCACAGGGCACATTTTTTTTTCGTAGTATACACAATAGGATTATAAAAGACCTGGGGCACCTTTGGGTGCCTCAAGGAGAGTGGTAATGCAGCGCGCTGCGGCAAACAGTGGGTGTGGCCAAACTGCTCTTGCTGACATCATGGCTCCCCCTCAGTGATGCCAAACCTGCCCCCAGACAGTGGCCCGCATCTCCCGAATGGCAACAGATTTTTGTGTGACTACCTCAGTTACTTGGGGAGCCACAGCCCAGTCTAAATAATGTGTCCGGGTTTCAGGCAGACTGAAACCCGGACACAAGATCCCAAACCCGAACTGTCCGGGTGATTCCTGGACAGGTGGCAACCCTAGTAAGGGGCCCCAAAATTCCTGATGGCGGCCCTGCGCATACCTCCCAACACGCACGGATTCTGCGGGACTTTCCCGCACAGACAGCTTCTTCCCGCAGTCCCGCGAAAGGGTTAATTTTTTTCGGACATATCAGGGGCAGATTTACAAAAAAACACAGATTTTTACATACTGTCCCTGGTTTTACTGAGCCTGGCAACCCTGATGGGGCACCCTAGTGGCATAGAGCCCTCGGGCAGTGCCGAGTGACTCAATGGTCAGTCCGCCCCTGCTTGGAGCGCTTTCTTTTCATTCATCTGTGCAGCTGACGTTACAGAGAAAGGGACTGATCAATATATGTCCACTTTCGAACGGGGGAAGGGGGCCCTGTCATGTAGGCTGTATGGAGCCCCCGTGATTTCTAACAGGAGCCCTGGATCTATGACAAAACTGGGCCGACGGTGCATGTTGGAGCTGGTGGTCTGGTATATGGAAGGACCACATTTTTTTTTTTTTTTTTTTTTTTTTTTCTCTCATGTTTTAGTGTAGCTGGCAACATTGTAGATGAGAATTGTAGCGGCTACAGACCTTCCTGTTCATTTCTTTCTGGCAATTTTGTATCTGTCTACAGAGGATTACCAATGCATCCGACTACAATATTTCTCTATACAGCTACAAGTTGCTTGTGTTATCCAAGGCAGCTGCACATGAACATGAAGCTGCAGAGTCAATTGCTCAGTGATTGAGCTACAAATGACTTGGTATTTCTGTAACGGAGATATCATTGACTGCAATTCAATTATTGTTGGCAACAAGACACCAGGGCCCATGGGCATGGCTAAGAATCGGGGTTTTAGCAAAGGGGACCCTCTGGGATTTGTGATTGCATAAGCGCTCCTCATTCACACGAACAGTTGAGGGGTGACAAAGTCCTGCAGTTGAGCCATATTTTATATTGCCCTCCCCCAACTCCTGCTCTTTTAGATGCAGAAAGATTTATACCCCAGTTGCTAAAGTGCATATTGGGCCACTTGGTAACCCCACCACCAAGGGGTTAAAGCAGGCGATACCTGCCTCCTTACTGCCTGTAGGGCAGGGCTTTCACACTGAGGCGATGCGCTGGCGGGAGAGAAAAAAATTCCTGCCAGCAGCATCCTTGGAGCGGTGAGAGGAGCGGCGTGTATATACCGCACCTTCACCGCTCCTTCCCATTTAAAACAATGGGAAACCGTGGCAATACTGCCCGCAATGCGCCTCTGCAGAGGTATTAACCCTTTATCGTCCGCTAGCGGGGGTTAATACCGCACCGCTAGCGGCCGAATCCCGCGGCAAATCCGACGGTATAGCGCCGCTATTTTTAGCACCGCTATACCGCCACCGCGCCTCCCGCCTCAGTGTGAAAGGGGCCTATGGCTGATGTTGGGTGAGTAAAGTGCAAAAAATGGTCACTTACCTTTCCTAATAGAGTGGCTTCCATCCTTGCCACACCAGAAAGTTGTCACTCACTTAGACCAGAAAATGGGGGGGGGGGGGGCGGCGGCGCAGCCTGTCCTTTTGTACCTCCTAATATCTGTATTCTTATGCAGGGTCGTTTGAAGGAATTTGGGAGCCCCAAGCAAAATGGGGCCCCCAAGCACCCCCCCTGCATGCAAAGCCACCGTTAACGCTACACTAATTTTTTTTTTTTCTATTACCTCCCGTTCTTCCCTGTAGGCTGCCGCTGTAGCGTGGCTGAGCTCCTCTTCCCCCTGCCTCTTCCCCAGTCCCCTATCAGATAGTGCCGAGTACCGCGCGTGGTACAGGAGATTCAGTTTCCTGTCTTCCCGGCCGGACTGAAAGGAAGTGAGCGCTCAGTGTGCACTTCCTGTCAGTCCTGCCGGGAACAGGAAACTGAATCTCCTGTACCACGTGTGGTACCCGGTCAGACTGACAGGACTCCAGGTGGAATGAAGAGGAGCTCGGCCACGCTACAGCCTGGGAAGGGGAAGCTGGGGGCCCCAGGCCAGCTCGGGGCCCCAAGCAATTGTTTGTTTTGCCTGTCCTGTAGCGACGGGCCTGTTCTTATGTGGAATATCTCTGAAATGATGTGAGATCTAATGTTAAAACCACTTGATCTTACCGGATCTAACGAATATCTATTAGCCTGAATGATTTTTGGCCAAAAAATGTGGTAAGGGGCGGCCAACCCCCCTCCTCAATCACTTAAAGCGGTTGTAAACCCGCATTGACTTTTTTTTTTTTTACACCTGCAAGGCAAAAGCCATAATGAGCTAGTATGCACCGCATATTGGCTCATTATGAAATCCTTACCTCGGAACGAGGTAGGGAACTTACCTGGTCCACGCCGAGCCGAGCGTGTCTTTCGGGTATCGCCGCTCCAGCACTGTGATTGGCTAGAGCGGCGATGACGTCACTCCCACGCATGGGCGCGGGAGATTTCCTTTCCAGCATGGGTCTGCGGGGCCGGCCCTTCAGCCGAGGATCCCCCCTGCGCATGCGCCACTGCAATCAGCAGCGCATTGCGAGGGGAATATCTCCTAAACCGTACAGGTTTAGGAAATATTCTTTATACCTACAGGTAAGCCTTATTATAGGCTTACCTGTAGGCAAAAGTCAAAAAAGTGGGTTTACAACCACTTTAATAAGTCTCTCTAATTATGTGAGATCTAACGTTAAAACCACTTGATCATCCGGATCTAGCAAATCGCTTCCAAAATGGCTAAGTGTTTGGTAAATTTTTTGATAAGGGGGGGCTAAGCCCCCCCAGCAAATAACTGTTAATATTGCTTCTTCTGTGCTTCTTTTGTGTGAGATCTAACACAAACAACGGTTAATCTAACCTGATCTAACAACATGCATAATATTTTTTCAAAAATTTAGATATGGGGGGGAGGGGGGCCTAACCCGGCAGAGGTGAGAACCTGCAATGTACCAGGCCAGCAAGAGAAGGAAGGAGTTCCCTCACCGGCTGTAGAATTGCCCACCTGAGTTGGCCCTAGGATCCTTCCTGTTTAATTTTTGGCCCCTTCCCACACACTTGGCCCACATCTCGTTTTTACTTTAACAACCTCTATAGATTGCTGTATCTGTGCGCCCCGTAATAAGCGCAGGTTGTCCCTCTGGTATGTATAAATTTAGAATGTTTGGAAGGCTTGTGGCCAGGCAGGATGATGGCAGCTGCTAGGAAAGCTGTAATAATACGTCTTTCTATAGCACAGTAATTACATTTCAGAGACCCGCTAACCCAATATAGACCCAGCTGGTCACCTTTAAAACAAGACAAGATGGGGAAGAGTCATCAATCTCCGTCATGCAAGTGTAACGGTAATGTAGAGTTTCTCCCCTGACGGGACCGGGAGCTGTGTGTTTACACACACAGCTCCCGGTTCTGGCTCTGTAACAAGCGATAGCAGGTGCCCGGCCGCGATCGCGCCGGGCGCGCGCGTCGGGATCAGGGACGAGCGCGCCCCTTTTGGCTGCTGGGAGGTATGACGTATAGCTACGTGATCTCGCCCAGCAGAGCCGACCTGCCGCCGTATAACTTCGGCGGCTGGTCGGCAAGCAGTTAAAGGGGTTGTAAAGGTTTGTTTTTTTATTTTCTAAATAGGTTCCTTTTAAGCCAGTGCATTGTTGGTTCACTTACCTTTTCCTTCTAAATGTTTGTTCTCTTTGTCTGCATTTCTCACTTCCTGTTCCTCCTCAGTAAGCTGTTCTGGCTGAATAACCCCCAGCCAGATGATGGGGACAAGCTTACTGAGGAGAAAGAAGAAGTGAGAAATTCAGACAAAGAAAAAAAACATAGGGCCAGATTCATGTACAATTCCGGCGGGGTAACGTATCCCATTTACGTTACACCGCCGCAAGTTTTCAGCGCAAGTGCTTGATTCACAAAGCACTTGCCTGTAAACTTGCGGCGGCGTAGCGTAAATCCGTCCGGCGCAAGCCCGCCTTATTCAAATGGGGCGTGTATCATTTAAATTAGGCGCCGAACGTACTGCGCATGCTCCGTTTTGTAATTTTCCGCCGTGCTTTGCGCGAAATGACGTTGCACCGACGTAATTTTTTGAACGGCGACGTGCGTTACGTCCTTTCCTATTCTCGGACGACTTACACAAAAAAAAAAAATGCAAAATTCGACGCGGGAACGACGGCCATACTTTAACATGGCTGGTCTAAATATAAGCCATGAAATAGCAGCCGTAACTTTACGACAGGAAAAGCCGACTAGCGACGACGTAAGAGAATGCGACGAGCGCGCGTAGCTATGTGGATCGCGGTAAACAGCTAATTGGCATACCCGACGCGGAAAACGACGCAAACTCCACCCAGCGGGCGCCGAAGTATTACACCTACGATCCAAAAGCGTACAAAGCCGTACGCCTGTCGGATCGAAGCCAGAAGCCGTCGTATCTTGGTTTGAGAATTCAAACTAAAGATACGACGCGGCAAATTTGAAAATACGCCGGAGTATCAGTAGATACGCCGGCGTATTTCGACTGTGAATCTGGCCCATAGAATCCACAGATTGCGTTTAGTAGCTGTGCTTTAGCATATGTGGGGTTAAGCCGTACATATTATGGAGATCTGCGCATTACAAGTTTCTGATTAGCATTTATGTCGGTGAATGACTATCTTTCTCATCCATCTGCCTGCTCCTCCCCCCCAGTAAATTGCACCTTTCCACTTGTACTAATATAGACTTGCATTCCTCCATCTGCCTGGAAGAGTTAATGGTGTGACATTGGGACTGTCCCAGGGGACCACATCCTGTGTCTCTGGTACAGTCCTCCCAGGGAATATTCCCCCCCCCCTTTTTTTTTTTTTTACCCATCTCTGTCCCCCCTCCCCCAGGCTTTCTCTTCCATTAGCGGAGTCCTGCCAACCAGCTCATCTATTATTCATACAGTGTTTTGGTATGAAAGCAGCAAACGTATTATGGCTGCGCAGTCCTGCTGTCTCGCTGCCCTTTGCACGTTGTCGCGCTGAAATTTTCTATTGGAGGATACTGTCAGTGCTGCTTTCAGCTCATCGGAAATTAATCTTGGGCCAAACGGCAGTAATGTTGTGTTTGGTTTTTTGGCTTTTGAAAACTGGCGCAGCGGTTTTTGGAATTTTGATGATGCTCGAAGGGACCCTGTATCTAGACCAGCCTTTCCCAACCTTTTTATATCAAGGGGGGCCCTTGAAATAATTTTCAGGTGTCATTTCTCAGGTGCCCCTTAGGTTGATGGTCAGAATGTCACAGCTAAAAACAACATTGGTATCGTGCTTTGCTCTGTCATTGCCTAGGCAGGCGCCATCAGATGAGGTCAGTTGGCACAATTCAAGGAAACCCCTCGCAACCTCTGAAGGAACCCTAGGGCTTCACTGAACCCCGGTTAAGAATGGCTGCTCTAAGACCATTCATCTTAATCAAAATCTTCCCATAGGATAAAATATACCTGTAAAATCCTTCCTTGTGCAGACTTCCAAGATCCCTAAGACACCTGTTGGGTGCCACCATCTTGGGTATGATGTCAGTAGACTCTCATAGCTGTCACTCAAGTGACATTCTATAACAGTGGTCTCCAAGCTGCAGCCCTTTGCCTTCTTTTCTATCTGGCTCTTGAGGTACTATTTCTCCTCCTGACACCATCCTTTTTTTCTTATCTGAGCCCATCTGTTCCAGCGATGTGCATTAGTGCAAAGGTTCCCACCGCTGTCTCTCTCCTCCATTGGACAGATTGATAGCCTGGTTCCCTACTGCGCATGTGTGAGTCGCGCTGCATGTCCTCACTGGTCCCTGCTGTCTTCTAGGACCTATGTGTCTCCCAGAAGACAGCGGGGAGGGACGGAAGAGGAGCTGTACATGGCGTAGATCGCCGCGGAGCCTGCGGAAATCTACCGTATTTATTGCGGTATAACACGCTCCCGCGTATACCGCGCACCCCTAAAGTGGCCCCCAATCCTGTGGAAATTTTTTTTTTTTTTTGTACTTACAGTTTTGGTGTCTTGCGTGGCGTCCATCGGCGGCCTCGTCGGGTCCGGCGTCCTTCTGCGGCTTCGGGTGTCCTCTTCGGCAGGTCCGGCGTCCTTCTGCGGCTTCGGGTGTCCTTCTGCGGCAGGTCCGGTGTCCTCTTCGGCGGGGTCCGGCGTCCTCGCGTCCTCCCCGCTCGTTTCCCGCGCCGAGTTTGAATACTGCGCTGACATATACAGAGCGCAGTACACTCGTGTATTGTCGGCAATGCTCGGCTACCCGCGCTGACGTCCTGTACGTCCAGGACGTGAGCGCGGAAGGAGCCGAGACTGGCCGACTATACCCGAGTGTACTGCGCAGTATTCAAAACTCGGCGCGGGTATCGGCGTATACCGCGCACCCATGATTTTGCCCTGATTTTCAGGGCAAAAAAGTGTGCGGTATACGCCGATAAATACGGTATTTTGACGGAAGATGGGGGGGAAAAATGCCTGTATTAGACAGGTATCTGCTCACTCCTCCCCCCTAAAAGGTGCCAATTGGGACACCGGAGGTCAGGGCTATCTTTAACACAGGGCAAAAGGGGCAGCTGCTCCGGGCCCAGTCATTGTTGTGGGGTCCAAAGCAGCTGCACTTTGAGTCTACACTGCCTGCAAATAGTTGATAAGTGGATTTGGAAGGCCCAAGAAAATGTTTACCCAGGGTCCAATCCATATTAAAGATGGACCTGCCGCAGGTAATCGCTGGCAGTCACAGATGGTTGCAGTCACGGTCAGCCCATGTTATGCAAGGACAGGCTGATGGCAGCTGCAACTCTTCGCTCTCACCTGCCATTCCAGAGGAGGGAATCCACAGATTATTTCCTCTGGGTGTGGTAAAGGAGTTGTAAAGGGAAAAAAATGTGTTTGCTCAAATGACGGTTTACAGGGCATAGAGACATACTAGTTAAAGCGGGGGGTTCACCCTTAGAGGGCACTTTTCCCCCTTAGATTCCTGCTCGTTCGGTCTAGGGGAATCGGCTATTTGTATTAAAATATGTGCAGTACTTACCCGTTTTCGAGCTGCATCTTCTTCCGTCGCTTCCGGGTATGGGCTTCGGGAATGGGCGTTCCTTCTTGATTGACAGTCTTCAGAGAGGCTTCCGACGGTCGCATCCATCGCGTCACGATTTTCCGAAAGAAGGCCGAACGTCGGTGCGCAAGGCGCAGTATAGAGCCCTGCACCGACGGTTGGCCTTCTTTCGGCTACTAGTGACGCGATGGATGCGACCGCCGGACGCCTCCTCGGAAGAATGTCAATCTAGAAGGAACGCCCGCTCCCCGAAGACCCATACCCGGAAGCGCGGGGAAGAGATGCAGCTCAAAACGGGTAAGTACGGCTCATATTTTAATACAAATAGCCGATTCCCCTAGACAGAACGAGCAGGAATCTAGGGGAAGAAAATTTTTTTTTTAGAAATGGGTGTGAACTCCCGCATTAACTGATTCTTTTAAAAACAATTAAAAAATAGAACAAAAACAATCCATATTATGTACCGTTTCAGTTTCGGTTGTTCCTGATTATCCTGCCTCTGTGCCTGTATAGAGCCATAGAGAAGTGAGGGTTTGAAAACCAAACTAGAATTACCAGTACTCGTGGTCCAAAGGAAACAGACAACCAGGAAGTGTCCAGAACAGAGCAGAATTGCAGCAACATCAGAGCAAAAACGAACAATGAGGACATGAAACCAGGACTGGCACAGTAAGGTAAAGGAAGCTATTTAGCTAAAAGAAAAGTTTCCTTTTAATGGCCTATGTGAATGGATCTTAAGAGTGGGCTATTGAGTCGCTGATGTTGCTCTGTGTTTATAAAAATGTTACTTGCCTGGCTTTCATACTAAATTAATGGTCATGCTGTCAGTCACTGGCCTGGAGCAACCGGCTCACACCGATATACGTCGGCAGAATGGCACGGCTGGGCAAAGTGACGCATATTTACGTCGATTCGAATTTCCCGCGCCCGCACCCCTGCTGCGAGCTCTGTGCCTGTGGGACTCGTAGACTCTATGTCCGCCGGTGTCCCTTGATCGGGTCACAGAGCTGCAGAACGCGGAGAGGCCAGTGTAAACAAGGCATCTACCCGTTCTGCGTAGTGACACAGCACTGATCGTCCGCTCCCTCTCATCGGGAGCTCAGCGATCAGTGACGTGTCACTGGTAGCCACACTGGTAGCCACGCCCCCTAACAGTTAGAATCACTCACTAGGATACACTTTACTCCTTCCTCGCCCTAATGGTTACCCCTTCACTGGCCAGTCCCATTTTCACAGTAATCGGTGCATTTTTTTTTAGAATTGAACGCTTGTAAAAAATGTGAATGGTCCCAAACATAGTGTGAAACAACGTCGTCATATATGGTCTGCCCTAATGTCGCCGTCCCGATAAAAATTGCTGATTACCACCATTACTAGTAAAAAAAAAAAAAAAAAACATGAATAAAAAAATGCCATGCAACTAATCCACTATTTTGTCGACGGCTATAACTTTTTTGTCCCAAACCACTTCAAATGCTTAATTTCGATATTTTTTTATATCATATATATACTTATTTTTTTTTGGGGGGGGGAAATTTCTATAAGTAAAAAGTTAATATTACTTCTTTTTTTTTTTTTTTTTTTTTAATTGCCGCTCTATTTTTGTTTATAGCGCAAAAAATGCAAAACCGCAGAGGTGATCAGATACCACCAAAAGAAAGCTCCTTTTGTGGAGAAAAAAGGACATAATTTTTTTTTATTTTTTTTTGGAGCCACGTCACACAACCGCGCATGTGTCAGTTAAATCGACTTGGTTCAGAATCGCAAAAAGTGACCCGGTCATTTGGCAGCCAAATGGTTCGGGGCTGAAGTGGATATAGACCAGGGCCCAGATTCACAAAGGAGTTACGACGACGTATCTCCAAATGCGCCGTCGTAACTCTGAGTGTGAGGCGTTGCATCTCTGCGCCTGATTCATAGAATCAGATACGCCTCACTGTTGCCTAGATACGAGCGGCGTAAGTCTCCTACGCGTCGTATCTTGGTGTGCATATTTACGCTGGCCGCTAGGGGCGCTTCCGTAGATTTACGCGTAAAATTCGCAAATGAGCTAGATACGCCGATTCAGAAACGTACGTGTGCCCGGCGCATTGATTTACGTTGTTTACATAAGGCTTTTTTCAGCGTAAAGTTACCCCTGCTAATATGAGGCGTAGCCAATGTTAAGTATGGACGTCGGGACAGCGTTGAATTTTGCGTTGTTTACGTTGTTTGCGTAAGTTGTAAGTGAATAGGGCTGTGTGTAAGTTACGTTCACGTCTAAAGCATTGACTATTTGCGGTGTAATTTGGAGCATGCGCACTGGGATACTTTCACGAACGGCGCATGCGCCGTTCGTTAGGGGCATCAATTACGTGGGGTCACGAGTCATTCACATACAACACGCCCACTACCAGCCTACTTTGGATTAGGCGGGCTTACGCCGGCCCAATCCGACGGTCGCATCCATCGCGTCACGATTTTCCGAAAGTAGCCGAACGTCGGTGCGCAGGCGCAGTATAGAGCCTTCTTTCGGCTACTCGTGACGCGATGGATGCGACCGTCGGAAGCCTGTCAATCAAGAAGGAACGCGCAGTCCCGAAGACCCATACCCGGAAGCGGCGGAGAAGATCGCTCTCTACAACGGTAAGTACTGCTCGGATTTTAAAACAACTAGCCGATTCCCCTAGACTAAATGAGCATCCATCTAAGGGTAAAAAAACATTTATGGGTGAACTCCCGCTTTAATGTATCGGTAAAAACAGAAGGACGGGTTCTCTTTCACACAAGGTGGAACATTTTGACTCGGACGCATTTTGGAATCCTCTAGCAGTGGTTCTCAACCTGGGGGTCGGGACCCCCTTGGGGGTCAAATGACAATTTGCCAGGGGTCACCAAATCCTGGGCTGTTCCTGAAGCCCGCAGCACTCACAGCCTTTTCGCAGATGCCCAGCAGGGCAGTTCCTGGAGCCTGTGGCCGCCCATTCAGTTCATAACATGGCTGTGGGGCAGAGACTAGAGGTCAGCTGACTGGTGAGGAATGTGAAGTGGGAGGGGCTGGAGAAGACCCTATCTTCTGATTTCACCATAGGGGTCACTGCTGCGAGACACTACAGAGCTGGAGACACAGTGGGTAACACTACCTGTGATTAGAGTTGCCATTTAAGACTACCTGAACCAACCACTTACCCATATCTATGTCCTAGTCTCCCCCCTTTCCATAAATAAAAACTCCACACATATTATCCTTGAATGGACGTAGGGGTCGGCCACAGCTTTATTTGTTAAAACATAAACAACATCTGTTTAACCTTAATACCATCTTATGGTAAATTACCAAGGGGGGGGGGAAGCAACCAGCCAGCCGCCGGCCTAAACCGACGGGCATAAAAGCCTTCCCCCTTTTCCTTTATTATTATTACCGCCAGCTGTGACTTAACAATAAATATCTCACTTAGACACGATAACAAGGCCTGTAAAACCAAAGCCATAAAACGTAAACCGTACGGGATAACCACCGTCATAACACCACCGTAACATTTGTTACTCGCACATTTCCATATTTTTTTTTTTTTTTTAACAATATATATCCTTTTATTTCCTTTGTTTTTTTTTTTTTTTTTTAAACCACCTAAGCTGTTGGATAAAACGGGAAAAAACCAGGGGAGGGAGGGCGGGAATCTCACTTGCTGGGGGCTGCTGCAGGTAAGAGGAAGAAGGTGGGAGGGAAATCCCCCCTTAAAGCCTTGGTCACATGCTCCCCAAAACCCACCCCCTCGTTCTTGTTTAATTGGTCCTGTCTGCCTTGTAAAACCCACCCTCCCAGAGGGAGGGAGGGAGGGGGGAACTAAAGGGGAGAGACATTTAACCCTTTCCTGGACTGTCCCATTACCTCAGGCAGTCCGTGGCACCTAGCCCTACTTGGGCCGGTGCCCACCAGACTACCTGAACCAACCACTTACCCATATCTATGTCCTAGTCTCCCCCCTTTCCATAAATAAAAACTCCACACATATTATCCTTGAATGGACGTAGGGGTCGGCCACAGCTTTATTTGTTAAAACATAAACAACATCTGTTTAACCTTAATACCATCTTATGGTAAATTACCAAGGGGGGGGGAAGCAACCAGCCAGCCGCCGGCCTAAACCGACGGGCATAAAAGCCTTCCCCCTTTTCCTTTATTATTATTACCGCCACAGGAGGAGCACAGCCCCTCAAACTGGGCTCCGACCCCCACCCAAAATATAAAGGGCCTGTTCTATGCCGTCCTGAAGACCAGACAAAAAGATATCGAGCCCGATATCGTTAAGATGGACTCCATCCTGACCCATGAGCCGCCTGTTGTCCCCTTCCAGCTGCCTGTGCCTCACCACTACCCCTGATCTGGCCCTGACGTACCGGGACATGCGTGCGTTAATTGTCCTACGAGCCCTCTCAATTGCTGCCGCATCCCTATCCTCCTGCCAGGTGACCCGAGGGATAATTTCAGACCAGACCAACATCATTTCTGAAAAAAAAAAACCATCCGTTCCAAATCCATTCTCATCAGGGTAATGATTTCCGGAACCCGCAGGGAGCGAATGTCGTTCCCCCCTGCATGGATAACCAACACCACCGGCGTCCGAGACACGCCGCCAATTTGAATTGCTTCCATCAGTATCCGCGACCAGGGGAGACCCCCAATACCTCTCCAATGAACCTGCACCGGAAATCCCAGGGACCTGCCGCCCGGCCGACAAATGGCCCTCTGCGTGGCCCGATGGATATAAAATGGCCCAGAATGTGCACCACCGGCGCACCAGGACCTGAAAAAGGGGAAAAAACATTATAACAACAATTCCGGGCGAACATAGCCTGCATAGCACCCCGACTTCCACCTACCAATTCTTTGAATGTCACCCATCCCAATCCGGCCCTTGCCGCTTCCGTAGCCGCGCCAATTCTGAACGAATGTGTGCCAAAATCGCTCGCTGAAAACCCCGCAGCCACAAGGCAGCGTTTGAAAACCGCACTGAACTGGTGCCGCGTAAAGGGGGGGGGGGCCCCAGAAGCATGCACCAAAAATTTTTCCCAACAGGACTCACCTTCAGGAACTCCGTTACCATGGCAACTGGACAGAGCGTCCCCCCCACCGCCCCAAGGCGTAGCCAAGAACCTTTCCCAAGCTGGTCTGTTTTGGACTTTCTCCCCGACTTGTACCACCCCGTTAGACAGTAGGACGTCATCCCTAAAAAGGCCCCGGGACCAGTAGCCGAGGACGCCACCAGTTCGCTTACCCGTAACGCTCCGAAAAAAGCCAAGCAAAACGCCGTAGAAAAAGGAGCCCCTCGTAAGGAGAGGAACATACCGTAAACGTTGCCCCGACAAGAGAATTCAGCAAGGCAAAGGAAATTGGACGCCTACCGTCCCTTTTCCCGTGCACCTTCCGCCAACCCTTTAAAGCTTGCAAGACACTGAAATGTTTTGTGCAATCCTGTCAACCGCGAAGCTTTAGGTGAAATTTTTTTTTTTTTTTTTTTATCCTTGAACCAACTCCCCCCATGCGGCGTTGAGCCACCGCAGCGGAACATCCAGAAAGCTCCAAACACAAGAGACAATCCACCGTACCTGAAAACGGACCCTCCCACAGGAAGCCACGTCCCTGTCACCCGCCACCCCCGACCAGGCATTCCATGCCTTACCATGATTGGACCAGGTAGCCGGAGTCACCGAAGCAGCAATGAGGGGCATCAAATTCCCGACACCAGGGTCCACAGGGATCTCGGGCAAGGCAGACCGTCCTGATCCGCCCCCGGGCAAACATTCCGAAACTCCTGGAAACGAAAACGAGACAGTAAGTCAGCGATAACGTTATCTACACCGGGAACATGACGAGACCTGAACCAGATATTATATTCCAGACACCTGAGTACCAGGTGACGGAGCAGGGCCAAAACCGGCAGCGAAGAGGAAGACAGACCATTGATGCAATGCACTACACTGCTATTGTCGGTCCAGAAGCAGACCTTCTTGTCCCTGAGCTGCTCCCCCCAAAGTTCAACCGCCACCACGATGGGAAAAAGCTCAAGGAGAGTCAGGTTGCGACATAAACCCTGCTCCTGCCACTCTAAAGGCCACGACTCTGCGCTCCAACTTGACCCGAGAATAGCGCCGTACCCAACCGAACCAGCCGCATCGGTGAAAAGAGACAATTCCTGATTGCCTACTTCGTCCGACAGGAAGCACGTGCACCCGTTGTATGTGCCCAAAAAACGCCGCCACACTGACAGGTCCGCTCTTAGTGAAGAAGTCAGTCGTATGCGATGCTCCGGCCTCTTGGCACCCCTGGTGGCCAGAGACAGCCGACGCGAAAAAACCCGACCCATTGGCATGATACGGCATGCAAAGACGAGGAGGCCCAACAGCGACTGCAATTGGCGCAGAGTAACTTTTTCAACCGTGCAAAACCCGTTAATCAAACCCAATAGCTTCTCGAGCTTGTCCGCCGGTAACCTAAAGACCATCTCGAGGGAATCGATTTCAATGCCCAGAAAAGACAGCCTGGTGGCTGGGCCCTCCGTTTTTTCAGCGGAAAGCGGAACCCCAAACCGGCTCATCAAAGCACAGAAAGAGTCAAGTAGAAAACGACACTGAGAGGATTCGGCCGGGGCAACTATCAGGAAGTCATGCAGATAGTGAATGATGGATCTACAACCCGTTGCACATCGCACCACCCATTCCAAAAATGAACTGAACATTTCGAAGTAGTGGCACGATATGGAACAGCCCACAGGCAAACAAGTGTCATAATAGAAGAGGCCATCCACGCAGCAACCCAGAAGGTGGTAACAATCCGGGTGCACCGGCAGCAACCTGAAAGCAGATTCAATGTCAGTTTTAGCCATCAGGGCACCTATGCCAGCCCGTCGGACCAACAATACAGCCTTATCAAAGGAGACATAGGAAACAGACGCCTCCTCTTTAGAGATGCCGTCGTTAACCGATGAACCCCTGGGATAAGATAAATGGTGGATTAACCGAAACTTACCGCTCTCCTTCTTGGGTACCACTCCCAAGGGAGAAACCCTCAGATTAGGAAACGGCGGGGATAAAAATGGACCCTCAATGCGACCCAAATTGACCTCCTTACTAACCTTGTCCCGCAGAAGCATCCGGGTAAAGAGTAGCCAATATCAAATTGCCAGACAGTTGGGGTGAATCTGAGGGAATGAAGGGGATAAGAAAACCATACAAAAAGCGATGCGCAACATTCTGCCTTGGATCTATTGGGTAACGGTCTAGCCAGGGGAGCATCTCTTCCACGCTCACCGGCGTCTTTCCCTTCAACAGGCCCTGCCAACCCTTTGCGCCGGTTTTGCTCCGCGGGGTGGCAGCGAACTGCTCCGTGGGCACCACCGCAAGAGGAACACTCGTGCTTAAACTTGCACAAGCCGTAGAACTTGCAATGACCCTCGTTAAAGAGCCAGCACGGTTCCGGGTCTCTTTGTGGCCGCTGCGCCCTGCTGGTTTGCTGAGGATGCAGCGGCCCCGCCAAGAAAGGGAGTCTGTCTCTGCGCCATCATAGCCGCAGCCAGACATCCGTCGCTTTGCAGCCCCCATCCCACCTCGGGTTGTAACGCCAAGAGCGCCTTCTGAACTCTTCGTCCATATTTCCACCAGGCGCTGCCGCCATGTGACTTGTAGGCATTGTAACTGAGTCCAAATAAACGAAGAGCTCCGAACAGCGTTCGGGGTGTTTTTTCCCCATAATACCCCCCAGCACAGCGAAAGCCTGCAGCCAGTTACCTATCGACCTGGCCACCAGGGGTCTACGCTCGAATGACCTTGTCAGTGTATGGCTTGCGCTCCCTATCAATGGTGTGCTGATCAGCTGAAACCAAAGAACCATATACTATGTACTTATTCTCCCATATCTTTTGTTTGATGTCTTCACTAACGTGCGCCCCTAGCGGGCTAATCCACAGAAAAAGGCTCTTGTGCACACCGGCCCTTGGCGGAGAGCGGGGTCCGTTTACCTCCGAAGGAGGCGAAAACCCACCCCCTGGGAGCCGGCTCCAGCTGCGTCAATAAAGCCCTTAAAAGCCGGTACCAAAGCATGCGCCCCACCCCGGCCCCCCAGATCCCTGCGAAGTCAAACTCACCGTTAACTGCCGAAGATGGAGGAGGAGGAGGGACCACTGGAGGTATGGCAGCTGACACCACCGAAGAATCGGATGCGGGAACGGGCGGAAGGAAAGCCGGAACTGAAGAGGGAGCCACCAAAACCGTCGTGGCCACGGGAGCCACAGAGGATGCTGGCACGCCGGACGGCTGGTCCGCGTGAGAAGGCCGCCTGGAGCGCCTCGATGAACCCTGTCTAGACCTAAGCCTGCCCTCGCGGTCCCTCGATCGGCTCCTGGAGGAACCACCAGATGAGGATGGTGACCCCCACCGGGAGGATCTGGATCTCCGGCAGTACCTGCTGTGACGCCTGGGGGATCTGTGGCGACGGCTTCTGCTGTACCGGCCGTGCCGCCCAGAGCTGCGCGACGAGGATCTGGAGTGTGACCGCATCTCCCGTCTACGGGACCGATCGCTCCTGTGACTCGCGGAACGGGGGGGGGGGTAGGGGGGAGCGGGGGTGTTCAGCCGAGGAGAGGGAGGCACTATGTCCGGATCTGGGCCTGCAGCTGAAGGTGCCTGGGGGGGGTTGTGAGCACATGGCCAGGATGGGACAGCACATCCACTGCTAAATCAGTGGAGGGAAGAGCTGCAGTGGAGGGGACAACTGCAGCAGGAGGGGTGGAGGGGGGGTCAGCAACTAAGCCAGCCTCCTCGCTACTCGAGGAGCTGGAACCACTCACCACAGCATTGCCCATGATGGAAAACAGGGAGGGGGACAGGCACACACTTTGTGCAGGCACCCGAGGATCAGAAGAGGAAGGGGGCGGGGCTACGGCGCCGCCGCGCGCAGGCCACGCCCCCTCGGGCGGAGGCCACGCCCCCTCCACCCGTTTTTCCCAAATCAGGTACAGCGGTGCCTCTGCGCCGCTGTAAAGCCTTGGGGGGACTGGGACTCAGCCTCACAGGCGGTCGGGTGGCCCTGCGAGGAGCCCGCCGACCCCTTACCTGATCATCCGCAGTCGGGCACGGCGAGGGGGACGGTCCAGGCATCCCCAGGTCGGCGGTGATGCGAGCCAGGAAGCCTCCATCGGACCGCACCCGCTCCCGGATCAAACCCAGCAGATCTTCAGCCATGACACAGCCAAGGAAGGTAGGTAATCTCACTTGCTGGGGGCTGCTGCAGGTAAGAGGAAGAAGGTGGGAGGGAAATCCCCCCTTAAAGCCTTGGTCACATGCTCCCCAAAACCCACCCCTCGTTCTTGTTTAATTGGTCCTGTCTGCCTTGTAAAACCCACCCTCCCAGAGGGAGGGAGGGAGGGGGGAACTAAAGGGGAGAGACATTTAACCCTTTCCTGGACTGTCCCATTACCTCAGGCAGTCCGTGGCACCTAGCCTACTTGGGCCGGTGCCCACCAAGTCCCTACTGCAGTTCTCAGGTCAGCAGGTGACCTTGATCAAGAGCACCCAAGTTGGCTGATCAGACCTCTCCGCCAGCACTGCCGCTCATCCCATCCCCCCAAGGAGTAAGAGAAGGCATACAAATAGAGAATACATAGAAGGGAGAGGGAGAGAATGAATAAGAGAAAGAACAGGAAAGACAGCTAGAGGGGGGGGGGGGAATTAAAAATTAATTAAAGGGGTTTTCCACCTTTTTTTTAAGTTTATTAAAAGTCAGCAGCTACAAAAAGTGTAGCTGCTGGCTTTTAATAAACAGACACTTACCTGCTCCACGGCTCCAGCGACGCGCCGGCCGGGGCTCCGCTCCTCGCCCCCCCTCCCCGGCCGGCGTCTTCATTCTTAGTGTGGGCAACCGGCAGTGACAGCTTTCGGCTACACGGCCGGGCACCCACTGCGCATGCGCGAGTGGCAGTGCGCTTGCGCGAGCGGCGCCGTCCGATTGGACAGGCGCTCCCTACAGGGAGGGGCTGTGAAAAGGCGATTAAAGTAATCGCCTTTCCAGCCCCTTGGCGGAAGGAGGAAGTGGGACAGGAAGTCCCCTTCTCCTGAAGCCCCCACTCCCCCCCCAAAAAAAATTACATGCCAAATGTGGCATTTAAGGGGGCAAGGAGTGGGTTAAGCGGAAGTTCCATTTTTAGGTGGAACTCCGCTTTAAGATGGAGAGATAAAAGGGAAAGAAAGAAGAACATAAAGAGAATGCAACATCCTAAAATTTACCAGGAGGGGTTTTAATATGGTACGAGTGAAAGGGACTCGGGGAGTCCTAAATGTCCAAGGGTTAGGGATGCTGACAACCCACGCTACGAAAATTCTACCGTTGGGGGTCCCAACGAATTTTATCAAGGGGTCACGGCACTAGAGAGATTGAGAACCACTGCCTTAGAGAATAGAAGATTGCATACAGCCCTCTGCGTTTCCTCAACACCCATCCTGCCTGTTCCTGGCTCTGCATGCTCATGGGATGATCCAGAGTCAGGCCAAGATCGGAATTCCCAGGGTTTAACCCTTCCAGCCCTGTCTGATGTTTAACAGGAATGTGGACATAGAATCAGCAGGAGGGCCTATTGCTGAGTCAGTGGAAGGAAATGGGGGGGGGGGGGGGGATCACTAAGTAAGATATTAATGAGGTCAGGACTCATGGGAAACGACTGTACATTATCCGTCTGGCCTGCCCATATCAAAGGAAGCTCTTCATGTTTAACATCCTAAAACCTCTTCTGTACCAGCAATAGTAAATTGCTATTTCCAAACCTCTCTGTAGAAATCCGTCCATCCGTATTGTGTTTTTGGCACATTGTCTAAATCGTGAACTTCCATGTTTGTGTAACAGTGGGGGGTTTCATCACCAATTCACCTTTGTAACTCCATGCTTGCTAAGAATGAAACTCTATTATATAAGGTTGTACGAGGATTGGAAAAGGTTGCACTTGTCCTGCGTTCCTGATTTCTGCCAACCACCCACAGCTGCCAGTGAGGAAAAACCAAGTTATGAGGTTTATTTATAAAAAAAAATGCTGTGCAAATGCCTCAGTGTTGGCACATCTGTTGCAAATAATGCCCATAGAGGGCCGGATTCAGAAAGAATCTTTAGGCGGGCGTAGCGTATCTCAGATACACTACGCCGCCGTAACTTAGAGTTCACAAAGAACTTGCGCTCTAAGTTGCGGCGGCGTAGTGTAAATGGGCCGGCGTAAGCCCGCCTAATTCAAATAGGCTGGTAGCGGGCGTGTTGTATGTTAATGACTCGTGACCCCACGTAAATGACGCGCTAAACGAACGGTGCATGCGCGCGCATGCTCAGTATCACGTCAAATTGTCTCCGTAATTTATGCCCGCTCAATGCTTAGTCGACGTGAACGTAACCTACGCACAGCCCCATTCACGGACGACTTACGCAAACGATGTAAAACGTGTAAAATTCTACGCTGTTCCGACGTCCATACTTAACATTGGCTGCGCCTCATATAGCAGAGTTAACTTTACGCCGGTCAGACGCCTTACGTAAACTACGTATATTGATACGCCGGGCGCAACTACGTTCGTGAATCGGCGTATCTTACTCCTTTGCATATTTTTTAATGGGAACGCCGAATGCGTCCAGCGTAACTATGCGACCACGATACGCCGGCGTAGGCAAGTTACGTCGGTCGGCTGAAGCCATGTTTTCAGGCGTATCTAGTTTTTGTGAATCGGCGTAAAGATGCGACGGCGCACATTTTAAATTACGGTGGCGTATCTCCTTTCTGAATCTGGCCCAATGTGTCTAATATGTGTATTTCTTATGATTGTCTGCTCCATCTAGTGGTCAAAATGTGGTCAGGTCAGGTAAATGCTGTATTGTGACCACTAGATGGAGCTGATGGTCATAGGAGGGAGAGGAGGGGAAGCTGTCAGCGCTGCGGGAAAGGGACACACAAGCAGCAGGGGGAATTGAATCTTACAGGACAGGTGATCAGTGTGGTGGGGTGCAGTTACTGGAACCGATCCCCCTGTGTGACTCCCCCTGCAGCAGCTGAAAACCAGTGGGGAGAGGAGGGAAATCCGTCAGCGTTGTAGGGGAAAGGCGCACACGGGGGACCCAGAAAGCGGAGGTAAGTGGACAAGAGGGAGTCATTGGGTGGGGGGGGTAGTATGTCCATTACTGGGAGGGGAGAAGCCTGCTTTCATCTGCTGCAGGGAGAGCCAAAGGAGATTGGTTCCAGTAATTGCCCACCCCTCCCTGCACCACCCCCCCCCCCCCTCCGTCCACAATTTCCTTCCTTCTGCTGTCAGCTGCCTGGGCCCTGTTAAACTAATGAGGCCCAGGCCCTGTTCAGGAGGGCTGGCTGTCCCCCTGGGTCGAATGTTCGGAATCTTGGGGCTCATTCACACCAGCCTGCCGTAAGTCAATGGAAATGGTATGAATGAAGCCTTCTGAAGACCAAGCTGGAACGGCCAGGGATGACCAGGTGCTCCCCATTATT